>NC_089519.1:34699985-35002639 GCF_963924715.1 Thunnus thynnus
CAGGCCGACCAGGTAAGCCTCGCTGGCCTCCTGCAGAGCCATGACAGCGGAGCTCTGGAAGCGCAGATCGGTCTTGAAGTCCTGAGCGATTTCTCTGACCAGGCGCTGGAAGGGCAGCTTGCGGATCAGCAGCTCGGTGGATTTCTGGTAGCGACGGATCTCTCTCAGAGCCACGGTACCGGGCCTGTAACGGTGAGGCTTCTTGACGCCGCCGGTGGCCGGGGCGCTCTTACGGGCAGCCTTGGTGGCCAGCTGCTTCCTGGGAGCTTTGCCTCCGGTGGATTTACGGGCAGTCTGCTTGGTTCTTGCCATTGTTTCTTCTTTCTCTGATCAGAAAAATAGTGATGAGAAGAGGAGACACGCTGCTCTTAAAGTGTCGGAGCGGCTGCGGAACTGTGACGCTGCTTCAGACCTCCGGGTCCTGATTGGTGAGCGGCTCCTCCTGGAGCTCATTACCGCCTACAGGAGCCTGAACCTCCGCTGCTTATTGGACAAAAGCCGTTTGAAAAAGTCCGCCAAAATAAGAGCGGGCCTCCCTCTGCTGGAGCCTCTTTTCTGGTGGGTGGAGACATCAGCCCTCCTGCCTGCTCGCGGAGATATAAAGAAGAGTTTGCGGTGTTTGCTCCACACTTTCTTTGAGTCCAGACTCTAGAAAATAACCTAAAATGAGCGGAAGAGGCAAGACCGGAGGCAAAGCCCGCGCCAAGGCAAAGACCCGCTCCTCTCGGGCCGGGCTCCAGTTCCCAGTCGGCCGTGTTCACAGGCTGCTGCGCAAAGGCAACTATGCGGAGCGTGTCGGTGCCGGAGCCCCCGTCTATCTGGCGGCTGTGCTGGAGTACCTGACCGCTGAGATCCTGGAGCTGGCTGGAAACGCTGCCCGCGACAACAAGAAGACCAGGATCATCCCCCGTCACCTGCAGCTGGCTGTCCGCAACGACGAGGAGCTCAACAAGCTGCTGGGCGGAGTGACCATCGCTCAGGGCGGCGTGTTGCCCAACATCCAGGCTGTGCTGCTGCCCAAGAAGACCGAGAAGCCCGCCAAGAAGTAAACCTGGAGACCTGCTGACTGCTGGAAACCAACCAAAGGCTCTTTTAAGAGCCAAACACTCCTCATAAAGGGCAAACATCCTCATGACTCTGATACACTCGTTAAAACACAAACATAATACTGATGTTCAGTGTCACAATATATGATAACTGCATTCAAATTATAATGATGGTTGTTGGTTATGTTGCTAAAAATATCAATATTAAAATATAATCTAGTCTGCCTGCAGTATTCCATAAATCCATAGTTTATTCTCATATCAAATGTCACCTTCCTTAAAAAAACAAAAAAACCATGAGGTACAGGTAGTCCTCCTCTAGGTGACTGACAGCCCTAAAATGTTTAAACCACGATCCAGTAGCTTCAATTAATTGTACCTTTACCATATTATAGTAATTTGACCACTGGGACCATTTTTTCCCCCCAAATAGCCTCATGTTCCCCCTGATTTTATAAATTAAGTTTTCCATCTGATATATTTGTTGAGGTTTAAACTTCATTTCACAGTGAGGTCAATATTCTGAGTTTGTTTCTCAAATGGGCTCATTTGTGTGAGAGAAAGAGCTGCAGAGACACATGAGGCTATAAATATGGTTTCATGGTTATTTGCATTTGAAAGGTGTTTAAAGACTCTAAGCTGTTATCACTAATTACAGTGCATTAAGCTGTTTTCAACTTAACTGAAGGGAAGAAGGTTATTTTTCACTGTCTATAGTCATTTCTTACTTTTTCAGATACATGGAGCTGCCTTCTTTTCTGTGGACTTTGTTTAACATGCAGCAGGATTATTTCTATCATACCTAACAAATGACAAAATTGGGGAGAAAGTGTGTTGTGGAGGTTTTGAGGTGCAGAGACACTTTTTTTGATGCAGAACAAGGCTTCTCCTCACCGCTATAAACAGCCTGTGTGAACAACCTTCACTCTGTGCTGCTGGTGAGAACAAAGATCTTATCAGACAAACACTGCAGCTCTGACTATAACTGCCTCTGGCATATTGGAACAAAGTCAACAGCAGCTGATCAGTTTTATCTGGAAGATTCATGTTTTAGTGCCTCTTCATCACGTTTGATTTGTTGTTGATGATCATGTTCTGGTTTCTAATGTCAATAATAAGCTGTCAGAGTGTTTAATAAAAGAAATGAAGTCAGCTTTGAGCTCTCTATAATCAATAATTAATAACATGTATGGTTTAATGAAATGATGTTGAAAATGTTTTGCTGTATTCAACATAAAACAGGACAGCTGTGATTGTGACCTACTATCTACTCATGGATGTATTTCTCTTATGAGTCTATATTGAAACAAACACTGTGTGACTGCTGTCAGCACCTTATGTACTGTATGTCTGTATCGCTGCATCCATCCAGCTGTGCATCATATCACAGCTGTTATATGTTATATGACTCTGGTTTATGACTTATAGTCTAAGGACGCTCACACTGATGAGCTGAACTGTGCAGAGATGAACGGTGACTGAGTCTGCATTGATCCGTCTCTGCAGTTTTATGTTTGTAGTTACAGATACAGTGGATTCATTTTGTTGTGTAGTAGATTTAATGTTACAGCTCCACACTCAGTAAAACTTTAATGACAAAGTGAAAACCTGTTTTAGAAATTTTTGCAAATTTATCAAAAATTAGACCCCCACAGAACCCACAGACCCTCTATCTCCCCATAGACATCACACATTATATTAACCTACAATCTCATAATCTTAGATTTCCAAATATAGATTTTTGCCCATCACATATAACATGGCATATTACATTGATGTGAACTTGTATTTTTATTAATTGCACACTGCATATACTGTTAACATTATGAACATTTGCACACATTTTGTAGTTTAAACTTTAAACTAGTAACAGCTCTTTTCACTTAGAATATGTTTTACACTGTATTGTACATTTCTATTTTATACTATTTATGATGACTTATTCTGTGTGTATGTTTTGACTGTTATTCACTGAAACAACAAGGGAAATTCTTTATATGTTCAAACCTACTCGACAATAAACCAGTTTATGATTCTGATGATTTATTGAGAAGGAGTTTCTGATTCATGCTCAGTTGGAGGCGCTAATGCGCCAGAAAGTTCAATATCAACAGTCACCAAATCCAAAGAAGAAGCTGCAGCCCGCCACTGTCTTCAATCACGTCCTCAGATCAGACCTAAATAGCTGGGTCTCAAGCTGACGAAACACTTGAGACGAAAATACTCGACTAGTGAAAATGAGCGGAAGAGGAAAAGGAGGAAAGGGACTCGGTAAAGGAGGCGCCAAGCGTCACCGTAAAGTCCTCCGTGATAACATCCAGGGAATCACCAAACCCGCCATCCGCCGTCTGGCTCGCCGTGGTGGAGTCAAGCGTATCTCCGGTCTGATCTACGAAGAGACCCGCGGAGTGTTGAAGGTCTTCCTGGAGAATGTCATCCGTGATGCCGTCACCTACACCGAGCACGCCAAGAGAAAGACCGTGACCGCTATGGATGTGGTTTATGCTCTCAAGAGGCAGGGACGCACTCTGTACGGCTTCGGAGGTTAAACTCATCCATCATTACAACAAACTAAAGGTCCTTTTAAGGACCAAACACTCACTCTGAGAGAGCTTTATCCCCCATCAATGAAACTGCTTTCATGTCTAGTATGATATAACTAAACAATGTTGGCTACATAATAGTCATACTATTTATAATGGAATAAGGACTTAGCAGTGTCTTTATATTAAAAGTTATTATTCCAGAGTGTCTGTAAACTGAAAATCAATAATTTGCTCTGCTGTCCCACCATGAAGAATTGATACAACATATATATTATGGATTTCTGCTGAAAGCTTGCTTGGATACAGAAATAAATTATTTCCTGCAAATGATTTTTAATTCATGATGTTGGGTGTTTGTACTACACCTTTCGTTCAGTTCGTGGTGTTTTACAGATGACTGAAAGCTGATAATAAAACAATAAATGTAAACAGTGAATTGAGACTAATGCACATGTAACGGAGTTAGTGATTCCATTTGCCATAACTAACCATATTGCCACGTTTTGTTATTGAATACGCACTGAATCTAATTTATTATTAGTTACCCAACTCTTTTAATATTATGTTATTTACTTTGTTACTCTTACAGTGTAAGCTACTACAGAGTCTTATTTTTGAGTGTGTACTTGAATGCCTCTTGAACAGGCCCTTGCAGACTTCGCGGGTGCACCCCGTGTTCGGCCACCAGTCTGCTATGTCCGGTGCCAGTGGAGGGTCGATTTGTACTAAGCTCCGTTCATATATTTTATAACTTTGTTTTATGGGTAAAAGTGTGTGTTATTTGAATGATATGTTGAGATAAGCTTTCAGTAACCACACGTATTGGTAACAATGTGGGTGTGTGTAATTTACGTGTAGCAATTTATTGAACCGGTTATCGGTGATCTTGCTAGCTCAATGTTAGCTCAATGTTAGCTCGTAGCTACTGCTCGTGATGCAACTGGATATCGGCAGCAAGTAATTCATTTTGTTTTGTTTTCAGTGTATACTTTCTACGACTACTGCTGTGAGAGTTGGCTGTGTAAAGCTAATGCCAGTGTGTTTGTTACCAGGTACATTTGATATTTTTTTGTTATTGTCATTTTATTTTGCTGTGCGTGAGTGTTCGGTCACCAGTCTGCTATGCCCGGTGCCAGTGTGTATATTTTCTGCGACTGATGCTGTGAGAGTTGGCTGTGGAAAGCTAATGCCACTGTGTTTGTTACCAGAATAAATCCGGGACAGAGTTGAGAAGTGACGGTGTGCGTGTCATCCGTAACACAACGCAAGAGAGAGTACACCACTGCTACACACACAATAAATAAAGCTAAAGGCTGCATCACCACAAGTTTCTGTCCTTTTGGAAAACTGCAGTGAAATCAGTTTGAAGTTGGATATAAAACATTCATTCATTCATTTCAGAAGACAACCAGTGTTCAATATCTGAACACCTCACCTACGTGCACATAATAACAGTTACTGTCTGACTGAAATGTTACATATGTAGGTTATTATTCAATAACCTACATATGTAACGTGCAAAAGAATTAATATAATAACTGCAAACTCATTTTAATTATAAATTTGGCTTTCTGTTAATTTACATAAGTATTAAACAGGAAAGTTACTTTTTTTCTCAATACATGATCAACGGTATAATAGAGCAAAACGCTCCCATAATAACTTGTCTGTTTACTGACTGTCTGAATGTGATTTTGGTGTTTACAGTAACATTATACATAAACCAGTTCAGTTTGTGGTTAATGTGTTGGTGTGTTGATGCAAGATGCCCCCAGTCGTTGTAAATACTTGATTTATATAAGTATTTATAAACATCAATATATACATAAGTTTATCATGTATGAACATGAAACTAATTAAGTGTTAATGTTGGCATTTACACTTCAAGTTACTCATTGTGACAAAACATTCATACAATAAAGCAGAGTAAGACAAATAAATAGAAACATTTTAATATGTACATGTGTATTATGTGGTCAATCATGTCTGAATATGGAATTTGACTATAGAGTGTTGATATTTATACTTCCTTCTTGCAATTGAATGAATATTGAGCACAATACAATTTCTACCGAAATTGTGTTTCTAATGTAATACACTGTAAAAGAAATCAGTGTGAGACAGAAATAAGGAGGCAGCAGTGTGACAGGAATAAAGCTCTCAGGTGAAGGTGTGGGTGGTCCTGAAAAGGACCTTTGACTTGTTGGGACTAGGAGCAGGTTTACTTGGAGCTGGTGTACTTGGTGACAGCCTTGGTGCCCTCAGACACGGCGTGTTTGGCCAGCTCACCGGGCAGCAGCAGGCGGACGGCGGTCTGGATCTCCCTGGAGGTGATGGTGGAGCGCTTGTTGTAGTGAGCAAGGCGGGAAGCCTCACCGGCGATGCGCTCAAAGATGTCTCCCACGAAGGAGTTCATGATGCCCATGGCCTTAGAGGAGATGCCGGTGTCGGGGTGGACCTGCTTCAGCACCTTGTACACATAGATGGCGTAGCTCTCCTTCCTGGTCTTCCTCTTCTTCTTGCCTCCTTTGCCGGCGGTCTTCGTCACGGCTTTCTTGGAGCCCTTCTTGGGCGCTGATTTCGCTGGTTCCGGCATTTCGAGACTCTACAGCAGAAATGTATTGATTAATAGGGAACAGCTGTACTTATAGAGGCTGCATGCAAACACAGCTGTACGACCCCCCTCCTGTGATTGGCTGAGCTGTTCACTGGTCGGAGGGGGTCTCACTGTCGAGGCTCGTGTTTCCATGGAAACCCGCTTCCGTTCAACCTCACTAGAGGAAGTGTATGTATTATGTGTACAAATGTACATGTATAAATGTATTATCGTGATGATGAAGATTGATTATTTTGTTCTATTTATTTTTATGTACTTTGTAATTTTCCTGTGCAAACACTTAATAAAGTATATTTAAATTAAAAAATAAGGAAAATAAGAAAAGACCAACAGACAGTAATTCAAAGCAGAAATTTTAGATTTGACTAAAGCAGCTTTAACTTAGTCCTCAGTAGAACGATGTATGAAGCCTCATTAATACTGAAGATCACACGAAAGAAGCAGCAGCACATTTTAAATGAGACATTATAGTTTATAAAATTATTTTTTAACATTATAACGAAACATTCAATCTGTCTGATCTCACTCTGCACACAAATATCACAATAACACTTTGATCACATTATAAAAATCACAGCCTGCTGACACTGAGTCAGAGGTCACCATGATGAATATGATACTGTACACACATTTTATAACGTCTATTTGTTTATCTTCACTCGTTCATATCCTTAAAAAGACACCGTCAGATCTATAATCTATCATCTTCATAATGTGTTAATAATTAGTCTGCAGTCTGACATCACTATGGACAGTTTTTACCTGGCTGATGCTCAAGTCCTCCACTTGTGTTCTTGACCCAATTCCTTGCTCCTTTAAAATAAATAAATAAAATTGTTAATTCAGTGTCTGAGGAGGTCTTAACAATTATTAATCAATATCTCCAGCTGTATGTTTTCCCTACAGAATTTAAGACTGCGCTTGTTGAGTCTCTTTTAAAAATAAGCAGCCAGATGATCTCCAATCCTCAATTTTTAGCAAAATTTTATAAAAACTTGTTTACATACAGTTAAAAGATTTTATTCACTCAATCAATGAATTACAAATGTTTCAGTCTGGTTTTTCTGGCTAATCGTAGTACAGAGACAGTCCAGATGCCAGTAAATTATCAGTATTGGTGCTTATTGATCTGACTGAAGATTTCAACACAGTTGGATCAAAAAATTATTTTAAGTAGACTGAAGGATTATATCGGTTTGTCTGGTATTATAATGAAGAAGGGATCCTTCAGTTTCATTACTGCTTTGAGTGAGTTTTAATGAAAGGACATAAAATCAATTCATCCTCTGACAATGGTACTAGTTAAAACCTAAGCTAACTACAATTAGCATTCAGATAAAAATATGATTACTGAACAATATAACTACAATTTACAATACTTTAGTCATAGAGCTGTCTGTAAAATGTAGAATTGATGACACAATTGAAAAAAATCTTATTATTTATTAGTTATTTTGCTTTGTTAAACTCTTTAAAGCAAAACCTCATCAAAATTGCCAATTTAAATTAACTTTTCATTTAAAAAAGACGATACCTCACTCAGTGTAAAAGAGACATCAATAAAAGCAAATGCTCTTGATGAGATATTATAAACATAGCACAAAAAGTAAGGATATTTGTGTTTGGTAGATTATTTCTTTGTTGTAACAATGCTTTTTGGCAATAAATCTTATACCATTGTAAAGCCTGTTTTATTTCCCTTTTACTTGGTGCCACATTTGTAAGGAACATGCATTTGTGGGATGAGCAGCAGAGCTGAGTATTTGGGTTGTGCCCATGAAAAATTTGCCAAATCTTCTCTGCCAATGCCAAACAGCTTATTCTGCCATTGACTCTTGTTTGGTGTTTGGCGGATTGGATGATTGAAGTTTGAAGAAACAAGACATATTGGCAATTTAACAATTTATTCATTTAACAAACAGGAGCCTCGGTAGCGGGTGGAAGAACCATACACAGCCACAACAGCCTGGTACCTCCTCCTCATGCCGCTCACCAGCCTGGTCACACACTGCTGTGGGATGGCATCCCATTCTTCAACCAGCATTTGTCGGTTTGTGGGGTTTATCAAAGACTACCTCCAGAATTTGGGAGTGGAGAGGATGGAATGGCCTGCCAGCAGTCCTGACCTCAACCCCATTGAGCACTTGTGGGATCAGCTTGGGCGTGCTGTTTGTGCCAGAGTGACCAACACAACAAAGTTGGCTGACTTGCAACAAATGCTGGTCAACAGATACGTCTTAGAGACTTTGAAGATCATGGGCCTGGAGGGATAGCCCAGGGCTTCTGCCCTTTTCTATCCATAGTAGGTGGTCTTGTGTCCTTTTGGTCTTGGTCGGCGGAGGAGAGGCAGAAGGACGTGGGGGGACTCATGAGGTTTCAGGACACATGTGGGCCAAGGCACAAACAAGAACCAAACCAAACCAAACCAAACCTTGTGTTTGGTGTGTTTTACTTACATTTATGTATATGTGTGCATGTGGGTGATATTTAGCAGCAGAGGTGGAATAATATTCTGTGTATCCAGGTTTGGTTAGTCAGTCATGGGGGGTCGGTGGCTGAAGGGGCTTTGGTTAGCTGTAGAATGAATGAGAGGGGGGTGTTAACTGTTAATTTTGTTTCCTTTATGGTTCTTTGGAGTGAAGGAATGTTTGTCGCTGTCCTCAGGTAATTCAGTGCTATTGTTTGGTGTCTCTGTCTTAAGGTTTGGATTCCTGTTATGGTATGTATATAATGATTGCTGATGTAGGATGGGAGTCTGTGTGCTAGTTTGAGTGCTTTGTTCTGGATTGTTTGTAGGCGTTGTAGCTGGTTATCAGAAATGGTGATCCAGGCGGGGACAGAGTATTTGAAGAGTGGTCGGATGTACGATAGGTAAACTTTGATGACTGTAGAGGGTGATGCGCCATATTTTCCACAGAGGGCTTTGAGATGGTTGAGTCTATTGTTTGCTTTTTGTTCCAGGTTATTGACGTGCTTTGTCCAGGTCATGTTGTTTTGGAATGTGACTCTGAGGAATGTTGCTTCTTTACTAATATTGATTTTCTGGTTGTATAGTGTTAGATTGGCACTGTTGTTGGGTTGCAGGTGTGGGTTTTTAGTGAAGAGGACGCACTGTGTTTTGGCAGGGTTTAGTCTGATTCTCCACATGTTAGACCAGTTTTCTATTTCAGTTATGCATTTGTGGAGTTTTTTGGCTGCTAGGTTTGGGCATTTGGAACTGGACCAGTAGCAGAGGTTGTCTGCAAACTGTGAGACTTTGGCTATGGTGGCTGGGGGGTAGTATATATCAGATATGTATAGTAGAAAGAGAAATGGACTCAGAACTGCACCCTGTGGAACTCCTGCTTGGGGGGGGGGGTGAATGGTGTTGATATGGCAGAGGCAACTTTGACTTTGATTTGGTGGTTGTTAAGAAAACTGAAGATGATGGATTGGGTGGGTTTTTGGAGTTTGAGATTTGTATCCAGTAGTCTGTATTTGAGTCCGTTGCGCCATACCTTGCCGAAAGCTTTTTCTATGTCAAAGAACATTGCCATGGTTATTTCTTACAGATACATCAGTTTGATACCCAGCTGTTTATGTCCGAACTGAGGACGTGATTGAAGACAGAGGCGGGATTTTTCTCCTTCTTTGGATTTGGTGGTTGTTGATATTTAACTTTCTGGTGTATTAGCACCTCCAACTGAGCTGAGCATGAATCAGGGAATCAGTTTCATTGCCCATTAGGTTTGCACATACAAGGAATTTGCCTTGTTGTTGTGGTGCATAACATTCAAAACATACACAGAGAATAAGTCATCATAAATAGTATTAAACAGAAATTTACAACATATCTACAAACATTAAGCTGCAGAGACAGATCATCGCTGTGACTCTATCATCCCACCCGTCCTTCTTCTTGTTTGTCCTCAACGTTCTTGCTTGAAAGTCAGAAAACTTTTACTTTCACAGAGCAATGAAGCCGACAGAGTAACAAACTCCACATATAAAAGAGGTTTAGTCACCGTTCATCTCTGCAAAGTTCAACTCATCAGTGTGAGCGTCTTTAGACTATAAGTCATAAACCAGAGTCATATAACATATAACAGCTGTGATATGATGGACAGCTGAATGGATGCAGGGATACACACATACAATACATAAGGTGCTGACAGCAGTCACACAGTGTTTGTGTCAATATAGACTCATAACAGAAATACATCCATGAGTTGATAGTAGGTCACAATCACAGCTAAAACATTTTATGCTCAATGTCCAGCAGATGGCAGCGTTGCAGTTAGAATTTAGAGTCCATAAATACCAAACTCTGCTTTCATTAAACCATATATTTTATTAATTATTGATTATAGAGAGCTCAAAGCTGACTTCACTTCGTTTATTAAACACTGACAGCTTGTTATTGACTCAACTTGTCATTAGAAACGAGAACATGATCATCAACAACAAATCAAACATGATGAAGAGGCACTAAAACATGAATCTTCCAGATAAAACTGATCAGCTGCTGTTGACTTTGTTCCAGCAGCACAGAGTGAAGGTTGTTCACACAGGCTGATCAAATAAACTGATTTTGCTGTGGACTGACCGTTTATAACCGTCTTCCCTTTAGTTAAACTGAAAACACGTTACTGCACTGTAACTAGTGATAACAGTTTATAGTCTTTAAACACCTTTCAAATGCAAATAACCTTGAAACCACATTTATAACCATAAAGCTTCATGTGTCTCTGCAGCTCTTTCTCTCACACAAATGAGCCCATTTGAAAAACAGACTCAGAATATTGACCTCACTGTGAATTTAAGTTTAAACTGGGAAATATTTAAACTTTAACTGTTTAAAATACAGGACAAAAGAATAACCATCATCACTGTTACATTTACAGATATTTTTCAGCGAAAGTGAAATTGTTCTATATTACTGGTAGATAGATAGATAGATAGATAGATAGATAGATAGATAGATAGATAGATAGATAGATAGATAGATTTCTGTTTCTACAGAGGATCATGTGATAGTCAAAGGTCGACATTTATCAGGGGAGTATTATTGGTACTGTTGCTGGACAAGATAAGCTCTCTGGTTACACTTTAATTTCAAACACACTCTCCTCACCCCACTGTTGCAGAGAAATTACATTATTAAATATAAATACAGTCTTTTGCAGTGTCCCCTTCACACAGTAGGCGCACCAGTGCCATATTGTCAGCATACTTTAGTATGATAACGTGTGGTAAAAAAAAAATATTTGTTTATTCAAAGACAACAAGCTCCACTCTCTCCACATATTTCCTTGTTCCCTCCCCTTTAGATCTACAGTTTGAAGATGGGTCAACATGTAGTGAATTGCAAGAGCTGTCTGCCTCCATTCACTGCGAAAACACACATTTTTTTAGATCAGAGCTTGAACTAGTTTCACTTCTAAGAAAGTAAAACAAAACAATCGTTGCCACTGAGAGCTGAAATGGCACAGAGAGGACTACAGCTGGACCGAAAAACCATCTCTTGTTCGATCTGTCTGGACGTACTTAAGGATCCGGCGACTATTCCCTGTGGACACAGTTACTGCATGAGCTGTATTAAAAGCTGCTGGGATGAAGAGGATCAGAGGAGGATCTGCAGCTGCCCTCAGTGCAGACAGACCTTCACACCGAGGCCTGTTCTGGTGAAAAGCACCGTGTTAGCAGATTTAATGGAGCAGATGAAGAAGACTGGACTCCAAGCTGCTCCTGCTGATCACTGCTATGCTGGACCTGAAGATGTGACAGCCACTGCAGTGGATGTTTTACTGTCACAACCAGAACCCAAGACCAGAGCTGAGTTCTTAAAATATAAACGAGAAATCACACTGGATCCAAACACAGCATGCACATATCTGTTATTATCTAAGGGGAACAGAAAAGCAACAGCAACAAGAGAAAAACGGTCTTATTCCTGTCACCCAGACAGATTCCCTAATACGTTTCAGGTCCTGAGTAGAGAGAGTCTGACGGGACGTTGTTACTGGGAGGTGAAGAGGAGAGGAAAAGGAGTTTTTGTAGCAGTCGCATACAAGAATATCAGCAGCGCAGAGACGTCTGATGAATGCAGATTTGGACACAGTGACAAATCTTGGTCTTTGAGATGTGACACTAATGGTTATGAATTTTGGTTCAATAGTATCTTTGCTCCCGTCTCAGGTCCTGGTTCCTCCAGAGTAGGAGTGTACCTGGATCACAGAGCAGGTATTCTGTCCTTCTACAGCGTCACTAAAACCATGACTCTCCTCCACAGAGTCCAGACCACATTCACTCAGCCTCTCTATGCTGGACTTCGGCTTTGTTACGATTATGGAGACACAGCTGAGTTCTGTAAACTCAGATAGACAGAAGTAATTTCAGACTGAGTGAGTCAGATTCTGTCTTGTAATTCTTCATTTATTTGTCTTCATGTTTCTGAACTGAACAGAAATCAGCTGTCAATCAAACTGCGATTGTCGATATTTTGTTTTTCTTTTCATTTGTTGTTCTGTTGATGTTTTGAGTTTCTTTAAATGTCACCTTTTCCTGTATGATTTCAGCCATAGAGGCTATCAGTGCTCATGACAATGTTTTTGACTTTTATTGACATTTCTGCACAAGTTCAATTTTGTTATTCTTTCTTTTGGTGGAATTAAATTTGTGCTTAGTGGTCTGAGTGATTGATATGATCCTTGAGTATATACAACTGATTAAAATAAAGTTTTATATTTCTAAAAGTGGATGTTGTAGCATGTAGAAGAAGATTTAGTTTGTCCTTTATGAAAAACCTCTATATTCTTGTTCTAATCAGCAGCAACAACATGATTAACTGTTGGATATCACATGTAAACTTAAATTTTCTCCAACTAGTTGAACAAAGACATGTTGTAAGACATTTATAAATACTATTAAATAATAAAAATGTTAATAATAACATGTGTCTAATATGCTTTTCTCACAAAATGTTAAATTATATACTTAAAATAATCCTAAATCCTAAATGACATGTTTCAGGAAAGTCCTGCTCTACTGACTCACTTACATACTTCCTCAAAGCAGAACGCTGATCCTGACCTCTCAGAGAAGGTCAAAGGTCAGGATCCACTCCACTTTGATGCAACTGAATGAATCAATACAACATTTATAAACATCACAATCACTTTGTTCATCTAACAAACAATTAAACAGAACAAAACCTCTCATATCAGATCTGTAAATATGAGCAACAGTAACAGATTCCCCACCTTGCTGAAATTTCAGTGGAGCTTTTTCGCCTCCTTTTGGTAGCAGAATGTGACAACTTGTCATTCTGGTTAATAAAAGTGATTCCCTTTTATTTTATACACATTTAATAGACAAGGAAGATCAAAGTGCTTTATAGAATGCAACAGAATATGAAAACAATAAAGATAAGAAGACAAAAAGAAACAATAGAACTGTTAATTACATAAAATTTCATCTAATAAAGTAAAGGAGCATTTGAAAGGCAGCATGAAAGATAAAAAAAAATTATGACCTGCAACTTTGAAATGTAATTAAAAGCCAGAACAAACAGATTTAAAGTAGTCAGCATTGTCTCTAGTCTGAGACCTTCAGGTAGTTTGAGCAGCATAGGAGATAAAAGCAGCTTCACCATGTTTATTGTTAACTTTAGAAACCACATGAAGACCAGAGGCAGCTGAGCTGAAAGCTCTGGAAGCTTCATACTGTATGAGAAGATCTGATGAACCATTCAGAGATTAATGGACAAACAGTATACTTTAAAGTCAAATATCTGAAACACTGGTAAACACTGTAGTGATCTGAGACCTGGAGTAATATGTTCTGTTCTCTTTAGTCTTTGTGTTCTGGATTAACTGGATCTGTCTGATGCTTTCTAACAGAGACCTGAGAAAAGTCTGTTACAGTCGTCCAGCCTGCTGGAGACGAAGGCTTCAACGTGAAATCTCTGATCATTCAGATGTTCTTAAGATGGTAAAATGCTGATTTAATGTGACTGTTGAAATTTAGTCCTGAATCCTGAAAGACAACTCCTGCTGAAAAAGAAACCAGCTGTTATGCAACCACGTTCTCCTCTGACTTCATTCCATGGAAACACGTTTTGCTTTATAATTATAATGATAAAGAGTTCACTGATTAACAGTTTTATATGCAATTTAAATGCAGTCACTGTTGACTGAACAGCTCTTTTCAGAATAAGAAAGAACAAACAGCTTTTGCCTCTTAGCTCTCTGCTTCTGATTGGACGTTGCTGTTACTTTGATGGACTATTTATATTCATGTCTGTAGAATCATGATGTCTGTAAGTTGTGTTAACGATGGTCTTTTGACTGAAACGATCAGTTTTTAGCACATTTTTTCAACAGATTATTTTGCATCTGAAGAGCCTTCTCTACTTTGGGACTGTTTTAAGAAAACTCAAAGTAATAATCAAACCTGGAGGAAGTTCAATTTGTTTAATTTCAACTCAGCTCTCACAAATAATTTAAAATAGCCAGTTGTTAAATTGTTTTACTATTCTCTGTATTGCTACAATTTTATTCTATTTATCCAGAGAGTGAGATTATTGAAAATTATTCTGATCTTCTGAGCATTTTCCTGAACAGGTTTGGTGAATATATTTAGTTTAAGGCTGTGAGGTTCCCTCATTGACTCTCTGTGAAAATTAAAATGCTCTGAAACGCATCAAGAAACTCAAAATCATATTAAACACTGAACAGTTCTTCAGTTTTCTTCTACAAACACATCAAACCTGTAACTTGAAGCTATTAAACATCCCTTTGGACTCGAAATTAAGTTTCTATCAGTTAGTTTGATATTTATGTCTAAAATAATTGAGCTGTACCTGAATGACTGTCAAAATGTGCCTTGATTAAAGGTGATCAGTGTATTTTTTTTGATATATATCGAGGGAACAGAAAAACACACCTTAAGTTTTCTTACGCTGTCTTAATAGTTTTTACCTTTCAGAACGTATTTATATTGTTGCAGTAATATTTTCTGTTTCTACTTCTTTTAGACCTTAAGGGAGCTTGTCCTATAAATAACAGTTTGCTTGTTTTTAATACTTTTATTTCTTTGTGGGATGTGGGAACAAAGTTTACAAGAATTAATATACAGTAGTATATTGTGTTGTCTCATTTTAAGAGACTTGAGAGATTTTAAGAGATTTGTTTTTCTAGGCTTTTTCTTGGTATTATAACTTTATTTCTGGTTTGTACAAATTTTATGTCCTTATTATACGTAGTATTGTCTTCACTCTTTCCATTTCTCATCCCGGTAAATCCCTTTGCAACTGTAATAGTTTTATAAAATATGTCATTTAAAAAGAGTTTTCTTTCTTGTTAGTAACAATCAGAGACAGTGCTTGTATTCATATGAAGATTCTTCTAGAGAGAATATCTTCGCAGTGTCGGTTTCAACTGTTGTGAGCTAAAAGTAGGTAAAAGTAAAAGTGTAACTTCTCCATTTTAATGTAGTTGTTGTAAAAGGTGATTAAACTTGCACTTTTAAAAAATAAGCCCTCCTTCTTCTTCCTCCCCTGAAACACAACTGGCTGCAGCTTCACTGATCTGCCTGTGTGATGTGGGCGTAACCAACACATGGTAATGCAAGAGCTGACGAGCCTCATTCAGTGAAGATCAGCAAATCAAAAGGAATAAAAGGAACAAAAGTCCATTTGGACCAGAAGATAAATTTGCTGTGTCTGTGCAGAGAAAGTGAAACTCAGACACTCGCTGCCACGAGGTGAGATGGAGCAGAAAGGAGTTCAGCTGGACCGAGAAACCTTCTCTTGTTCGATCTGTCTGGATCTACTGAAGGATCCGGTGACTATTCCCTGTGGACACAGCTACTGCATGAGCTGTATTAAAACACACTGGAATGGAGAAGATCAGAAGAAGACCTACAGCTGCCCTCAGTGCAGACAGACCTTCACACCGAAGCCTGTCCTGATGAAAAACACCATGTTAGCAGATTTAGTGGAGGAGTTGAAGAAGACTGGACTCCAAGCTGCTCCTGCTGATCACTGCTATGCTGGACCTGAAGATGTGGCCTGTGATTTCTGCACTGGGAGGAAGCTGAAAGCCTTCAAATCCTGTTTAAATTGTCTCGTCTCTTACTGTGAGAAACACCTCCAGCTCCATTACAATGTAGGTCAATTTAAAAAACACAAGCTGGTCGACCCCTCCAAGAAGCTCCAGGAGAACATCTGCTCTCGTCACGATGAGGTGATGAAGATGTTCTGCCGTACTGATCAGCAGAGTATCTGTTATCTCTGCTCTGTGGAGGAACATAAAGGCCACGACACAGTCTCAGCTGCAGCAGAAAGGACTGAGAGGCAGAGAGAGCTCGAGGTGAGTCGACAAAACATCCAGCAGAGAATCCAGGACAGAGAGAAAGATGTGAAGCTGCTTCAACAGGAGGTGGAGGCCGTCAGTCACTCTGCTGATAAAGCAGTGGAGGACAGTGAGAAGATCTTCACTGAGCTGATCTGTCTCATCCAGAAAAGAAGCTCTGATGTGAAGCAGCAGATCAGATCCCAGCAGGAAACTGAAGTGAGTCGAGTCAAAGAGCTTCAGGAGAAGCTGGAGCAGGAGATCACTGAGCTGAAGAGGAAAGACGCTGAACTGAAGCAGCTTTCACACACAGAGGATCACATCCAGTTTCTACACAACTACCCCTCACTGTCACAACTCAATGAACCTACAGACTCATCCAGCATCAATATCCGTCCTCTGAGATACTTTGAGGATGTGACAGCAGCTGTGTCAGAGCTCAGAGATCAACTACAGGACATCCTGAAGGAGAAAAGGACAAACATCTCACTGACAGTGACTGAAGTGGACGTTTTACTGCCAGAAGTAGAACCCAAGACCAGAGCTGAGTTCTTAAAATATAAACAAGAAATCACACTGGATCCAAACACAGCATACACATATCTGTTATTATCTGAGGGGAACAGAAAAGCAGGAACAACGAGACAACAACAGTCTTATCCTAGTCACCCAGACAGATTCACTAATTGGTTTCAGGTCCTGAGTAAAGAGAGTCTGACTGGACGTTGTTACTGGGAGGTGAAGAGGAGAGGAAGAGCAGTTGGTGTGGCAGTCGCATACAAGAATATCAGAAGAGCAGGAGGCTCAAATGAATGTGGATTCGGATTCAATGACAAATCTTGGTCTTTGAGATGTGACACTAATGGTTATGAATTTTGGTTCAATAGTATCTTTGCTCCCGTCTCAGGTCCTGGTTCCTCCAGAGTAGGAGTGTACCTGGATCACAGAGCAGGTATTCTGTCCTTCTACAGCATCTCAGAAACCATGACTCTCCTACACAGAGTCCAGACCACATTCACTCAGCCTCTCTATGCTGGACTTTGTTTTTTTGATCATGGAGTCACAGCTGAGTTCTGTAAACTCAAATAGACAGAAGTCTAAGATTCTGTCTTGCAATTCTTCATTTATTTGTCTTCATGTTTCTGAACTGAACAGAGATCAGCTGTCAATCAAACTGCGATTGTTGACATTTTTTCACTTTTCATTTATTGTTCAGTTGATGTTTTTAGTTTCTTTAAATGTCATTTTTTTCCTGTGTTTTTGGCCATGGAGGCTATCAGTGCTCATGACAATATATTTAACTTTTACTGACATTTCTTCAGATGAAAATGTGAGTGAATCTGTACATGAAATCAGTGAAGAGTCATTTAACAGACTTTACTGTCCATGTGTGAACAAATTGAAGGTTTATTTCATGAATAAAGCTGTTTTTCTCAAGAATGAACAAATATTTTCTTCCGTCTTCATTTCAGGATCTCGTTCAAAGCTTCTGGAGAAAATGTGAGACTAATATGAGAGTTTATTTGAGTCAGTTTTCCTCCTTAAACCAGAAAGTACAGAGGTCATGTTTAGAGCAGAAGAACGTCTGTCTCTGTACTTTTAACTTTCTTCACTAAAACGGCTTTGTCACAGAGACATGAACAGAGTTTTCTATCACTTGCTTTTAACAAACTGAGATTTTATTTGTACATTCAGTCAGTAAGGAGGATTCCGTACTCAGGCCCTGAAAAACTGAAAACATAATAAGAATTAATTTCGTGAAATGTGGATGTGAAGACGTTTTGTTGAGTCCTGACACACATAAGACAACAGATATTGTGTCGTCTTGAACTTGAGAACTTTTAATGATTTATTGACTGGGACAGTGTGCAGTTTTAAACATTCAAGATGAGAATAATCTAAAACTCTCAAAGCTCAGTAAATTGTGTTTCTACAGTACCCTACAGTGATGGAAATGCATTGGCTTTTTGTACAGAGTTTTTAGAGTTTGTTTGTGTAAGGACTCAAGAGGTTTATGGCTGTTTCTCCATTCTGCCCCCAACATGTGATGCAATAAGACATATGGGAAAGAATCATAGCTGCATAAATATCTTGGCTGCGTCCAAAGAGAGACAGTTTCTAATATGTCTAAAATTTGCTAAGTTGTACTTTATGGTTTTAACCGTTTTTTTTTAACATGTTTCTTAAAGTTGAAATTCTGATCCAGCGTCACACCAAGATATTTAAAATCAGTAACTATGTCAATTTTTTCACCTTTAATGAAAATATCAGCATTAGGAGCTTATACCATAGTTTTAGAGAAAAACATACCTTTTGTCTTGTTTACATTTAGACTCAGACATGATTGATCAAGCCAATGTGTGATCCTTTCCAATGCAATTGTTTGCTTAGCAACAGCTAACTCAGCTGTTGCATGTGTATACACAACGGTGTCATCTGCATACATTTGTAGCTCTGCATCATGACACTGTTGAGGGAGATCATTAATATATAGGCTAAATAATAGGGGACCTAACACTGAACCTTGGGGAACCCCTATTGTGCACTTCATGTTACTGGACAGGGTGCCACCAACTTTAACACATTGTATCCTATTGGATAAATATGAAGGCATCCATGCCAGTGCTCTAGATGAGAAGTTAAATTTGGAGAGTTTCGATATTAAAACATCATGATTGACTGTATTGAATGCTTTACGCAGATCTAAAAATACAGTATCAACTACTCCCCCTTTGTCAAGTCTTGATTTAATTTGCTCTATTAAGTGCAAGGTAGCAGTTTTGGTGAAATGATTTGCTCTAAAGCCAAAATGCATACAATGTAGACCAAAATTGCTTGTATTAAGAAATGTTGTCAGTTGTTTAACGGCAACTTTCTCAGCAACCTTTGAGAGTACTGGCAGTATACTTATTGGTCTGTAGTTACTGGCTTCAAGGCGGTCTCCAGATTTAAAAATAGGCATGACAATGGCACATTTCCAGTCATCAGGAAAGGAGTTGTGTTTAAAAGAGAAGTTAATTGAATGAGCAATAGGGGGAGTTAAAATATCTTTTTAAGGTTTTTAAGGAGCTGATGATTTTATTTACTTGTTACTCGTTAGTTTCTACCAGGTTGAAAACCTGGCCTGTAGCATTTATAGGAACAATATCCAGTTTATTTTTTGTAATTTTTTCCCTAACTCATATACAGACTCAAGAATAAAATATTAAAGACAGAAGCAACAGTAAAATGATCTTCAATTGACTTTCCCTGTACTTTGAGATCAAAATCTCCTAAAAATTTTGGGCCCCTCCTTGTGAGATTATCGATGTTTTTCCAGATCAATTTACTGTTGCCTTTTGCCTCAATCAAAATATTGGGATAAAAATGAGATTTAGCTTCTCTTAGCTCTTGGATAACTTTGTTCCTTAAACCTTTATAAATCAGCATGTCAGTGTCTTTTCTAGTTTCAATTGCCTTTCTTAGTGCAGCATCTCTAGATTTCATTAGTTTCCACAAAGTTCCATTAAACCACAGTAAATTGTTTATATTTTTAGATTTTATCTGTATCCTCACATTAAATCTTTCCCTCACAGAGTTGATTCTCTGAGTAAAAGTATCCAGATCATCAGAGGACAGTTCAAGCTGTTCATTTCATTAATAAATTCTTCTTGCTTAGCTCTGGGTATGCATTGAAGGATCATTGTCTTAGTTGCCGTGGTCTTAAATCTACTTTTAGTCAGTATTCTCGCACATAGGGTTAGGTTATGATCTGATAAGCCAGTGATTAAATTATAACTTTTAGTTATTCAGTTACTTTCTGGTTTGTTAGTAAATATCAGATCAATTTGTGTACTGGAGCATTTTGCAATCCTAGTTGGGCCTTTTACTAGTTGTTCTAGTTGGAATTTCTCTGTGATCATTTTTAGTTTTTTCCTCTTAGTTTTATCCTCCCAGTTCACATTAAAATCAACCATAAGTAATAATTCTTTGTTGAGATTGCACTCTTTCACGACTTCTGTGAGTTGATCATAGAAGGTGTCATCTGCTGAAAGGGGGCCTATAAACACCTATGATGTTAAAAGACATTTGCTGGGATAACATTATTTGTATCCCAACATATTCTAACGTGTTACTTGCATTATAAACCACATGAAGATGAAACTTCAGAATGAGGCTGTCATGTTGTTTCAGTGTTTATCTCTGTCACCTCACAGTCAGACACTTCTGGGTTGTTAAATTTTAATCCAGACTGACTAATTTTGCCTGGGATATAATCTCTCAATCTACAACACTGCCTGCTGTGATGAAGACATTTTGTTATTTATCTTTAAGAAGAAGATGTGAAAGTCATCCTGCAGAGCTGATTTTACTTGTCAAAACACTTTGAATTTAAAGATCATGTCGATTAAATACGTTTTAAAAGAAGAAAAAAAACAATGAGGAAAGAAAGAGGGGAGGGGTTGCTGCTGAGTTTGGCGCCTTCAGCTAAATTCGCGCCTACTGTCTTCAACTACGTCCGCAGTGTAGATTGTTCTGCGCATGCCCCGTCTCGCTTACAAGAAATCAACCAATCCTGTGCGAGCAACGACGCAGTAAAGTTTGCATTAGATGGATATTTAACGGCCGTTTGGAGTTGTTAATGATATTCGTTTGAGGAAATTCAACGACGAAATCATGCCTGATCCAGTCAAAGCACCGAAGAAAGGCTCCAAGAAGGCCGTGTCTAAAGCCACCAAGACCGGCAAGAAGAAGAGGAAGACCAGGAAGGAGAGCTACGCCATCTACGTGTACAAGGTGCTGAAGCAGGTCCACCCCGACACCGGTATCTCCTCCAAGGCCATGGGCATCATGAACTCCTTCGTGGGAGACATCTTTGAGCGCATCGCCGGTGAGGCTTCCCGCCTTGCTCACTACAACAAGCGCTCCACCATCACCTCCAGGGAGATCCAGACCGCCGTCCGCCTGCTGCTGCCCGGTGAGCTGGCCAAACACGCCGTGTCTGAGGGCACCAAGGCTGTCACCAAGTACACCAGCTCCAAGTAAACCTGCTCCTAGTCCCAACAAGTCAAAGGTCCTTTTCAGGACCACCCACACCTTCACCTGAGAGCTTTATTCCTGTCACACTGATGCCTCACTATTTCTGTCTTGTCTTTGTTGTAACAAATGTGTAAACTGTAAATTCTACATGAACAATTTTATTTTAATGTATAGTGTTAGTTGCAAGAAGGAAGTATAAATACCAATTTAATGTCATTTTCAGATTGATAAAATAATACATATGTACATAAAGATGTTTCTATTTGTCTCACTCTCTCAACATTTTATTAGTTCCATGTTCATATGTGATAAACTTATGTATATATTGATGTTTGTATTTAAATCAAGTGTTTGTGTGAATGTTTGAGTCTTTTGAAGTGAAGCAGGTTTGTTCATTTAGAGCAGTTCTTTATATTTTAGGTAGTTGTATTACTGGAACATGTGTAGGACATGAACAAAGTTAATGCTATTGTTTAAGATGGATGTGTTCTTTTATTTATATACACACACACACACTATTCTTTACTATACAAAGAAAGCTCAACACCTTGATTTGACCTTTCCACTGACTCTAAAATCTGATTTACAACATGTCAACTTTGACTCTGAACACTTTCTATGTCCAAAAACCAGCTGCTCATTTGTTTTGAAGTATTGGTCTTTAGACCAAATGTCATTTTATGTATCTGTACCAACAAGCATCTTCACACATACCATTAATAGTTTGACTTTAGTATAATCAACATTTATGGAAAACAATTTTAAACCAGTTTGATTCATAGAGGTAAAGGCTCTCAGAGTGAGTGTTTGGTCCTTAAAAGGACCTTTGGTTTGTTGTAATTGTGGATGAATTTAACCTCCGAAGCCGTACAGAGTGCGTCCCTGCCTCTTGAGAGCATAAACCACATCCATGGCGGTCACGGTCTTTCTCTTGGCGTGCTCGGTGTAGGTGACGGCATCACGGATGACATTCTCCAGGAAGACCTTCAGCACTCCGCGGGTCTCCTCGTAGATCAGACCGGAGATACGCTTGACTCCACCACGGCGAGCCAGACGGCGGATGGCGGGTTTGGTGATTCCCTGGATGTTATCACGGAGGACTTTACGGTGACGCTTGGCGCCTCCTTTACCGAGTCCCTTTCCTCCTTTTCCTCTTCCGCTCATTTTCACTGGTCGAGTATTTTCGTCTCAAGTGTTTCATCTGTTTGAGACCCAGCTATTTATGTCCGATCTGAGGACGTGATTGAAGACAGTGGCGGGCTGCAGCTTCTTCTTTGGATTTGATGACTGTTGATATTGAACTTTCTGGCGCATTAGCGCCTCCAACTGAGCATGAATCAGAAACTCCTTCTCAATAAATCATCAGAATCATAAACTGGTTTATTGTCGAGTAGGTTTGAACATATAAAGATAAAACATCTTCTAAGTGAAAACAGCTGTTACTAGTTTAAAGTTTAAACTACAAAATGTGTGCAAATGTTCATGTTAATGTAAACAGTAGTGTGCAATGTAGTGCGCCATGTTAGATGTGATGGGTAAAAAAATCTCTATTTGGAAATATAAGATTATGAGATTGTAGGTTAATATAAGGTGTGATGTCTATGGAGGGGATAGAGGGTCTGTGGGGTCTGTTGGGGTCTGTGGGGGTCTCGGGCCTTGTTGATGAGGCAGCTGCAGTCGGGACGAATAAAAACCACCTAATTGACTGTGAGATGCAGTCAGTCTGTAATGTGCCACAGCTAAAGCTCTGAATATTTTTGTAAATGAGAGATGTCAGTTTTTGATTTTTGATAAATTTGCAAAAATTTCTAAAACACGTTTTCATCAGTTGTTCTGCATCAGTTAAGTGTCTCTGCAACTCAAAACCTCCACAACACACTTTCTGTCATTTGTTAGATATGATAAAAATAATCCTGCTGCATGTTAAACAAAGTCTAACAACAGAAGATCTTTTCACACACAGGATGAGAAGGTTTTTATTAAGGACATTCTCAGATAATCTCAGATTATTTCCCTCTACACTGTGAACTTGATTTGGAACATCTGAAGCATTGTTTCTGTTGCTGTAGCACATTGGAGGTTTGTAAATGCAAAAACACTCATGATGCGTACTGTACCGTAGTTAGTGATAAAAGTTTACAGTCTTTAAACACCTTTAAATGCAAATAATCTTGAATCCATAACTATGACCATACAACTTCATGTGTCTCTGCAGCTGTTTTTGAAAAGCAAACTCAGAATATTGACCTCAGTGTGAAATGAAGTTTAAACCTCAACAAATATATCAGATGGAAAACTTAATTTATAAAATCAGGGGGAACTTGGATCATTTTTTTCCAAATAGCTTCAAGTGGTCAAATTACTATAATATTGTAAACAAACAATGAATTGAAGCTACTGGATTGTAGTTTGAACATTTTAGGGCTGTCAGTCACCTAGAGGAGCACTACATGTACCTCACGTTGAGTAAGGAGTAGTTTTGTTTGTTTTGTTTTGTTTTTTTTTTTAAAAAGGAAGGAAATTTTGATGAGAGTAAACTATGGATTTATAGACTATTGCAGGCAGACTAGATTATATTCAAAATATGAATGTTTTTGGCAACATAACCAACAACCATCATTATAATTTGAACGCAGTTATCATATATTGTGACACTGAACATCAATATTATGGATACATTATGAACATAATTTGTGTTTTAACGAGTGTATCAGAGTCATGAGGATGTTTGCTCTTTATGAGGAGTGTTTGGCTCTTAAAAGAGCCTTTGGTTGGTTTCCAGCAGTCAGCAGATCTCCAGGTTTACTTCTTGGCGGGCTTCTCGGTCTTCTTGGGCAGCAGCACAGCCTGGATGTTGGGCAACACGCCGCCCTGAGCGATGGTCACTCCGCCCAGCAGCTTGTTGAGCTCCTCGTCGTTGCGGACAGCCAGCTGCAGGTGACGGGGGATGATCCTGGTCTTCTTGTTGTCGCGGGCAGCGTTTCCAGCCAGCTCCAGGATCTCAGCGGTCAGGTACTCCAGCACAGCCGCCATGTAGACGGGGGCTCCGGCACCGACACGCTGCGCATAGTTGCCTTTGCGCAGATGTCTGTGAACACGACCGACTGGGAACTGGAGCCCGGCCCGAGAGGAGCGGGTCTTTGCCTTGGCGCGGGCTTTGCCTCCGGTTTTGCCTCTTCCGCTCATTTTTAGGTTATTTTCTAGAGTCTGGACTCGAAGAAAGTGTGGAGCAAACACAGCAAGTCCCCCTTTATATCTCCGCGAGCAGGCAGGAGGGCTGATGTCTCCACCCACCAGAAAAGAGGCTCCAGCAGAGGGAGGCCCGCTCTTATTTTGGCGGACTTTTTCAAACGGCTTTTGTCCAATAAGCAGCGGAGGTTCAGGCTCCTGTAGGCGGTAATGAGCTCCAGGAGGAGCCGCTCACCAATCAGGACCCGGAGGTCTGAAGCAGCGTCACAGTTCCGCAGCCGCTCCGACACTTTAAGAGCAGCGTGTCTCCTCTTCTCATCACTATTTTCTGATCAGAGAAAGAAGAAACAATGGCAAGAACCAAGCAGACTGCCCGTAAATCCACCGGAGGCAAAGCCCCCAGGAAGCAGCTGGCCACCAAGGCTGCCCGTAAGAGCGCCCCGGCCACCGGCGGCGTCAAGAAGCCTCACCGTTACAGGCCCGGTACCGTGGCTCTGAGAGAGATCCGTCGCTACCAGAAATCCACCGAGCTGCTGATCCGCAAGCTGCCCTTCCAGCGCCTGGTCAGAGAAATCGCTCAGGACTTCAAGACCGATCTGCGCTTCCAGAGCTCCGCTGTCATGGCTCTGCAGGAGGCCAGCGAGGCTTACCTGGTCGGTCTGTTCGAGGACACCAACCTGTGCGCCATCCACGCCAAGAGGGTCACCATCATGCCCAAAGACATCCAGCTGGCCCGCCGCATCCGCGGAGAGAGAGCTTAAATTGTCTGCTGCACCACGAACCAACAACGGCTCTTTTAAGAGCCACTAACTCACTAAAGAGCTGCTTCCTCTGTCAAATTCAGCTTTATCTCTTACAAACCATTAACACTTCGTTTTTACCTCCCTGTTTTTTAGTCATTAGAAAACACTCTAATCACATACTTAATAACTTTCATATTGCATTATGTCCTGCGTGTCCTAACGAAAAGCCTAATGTGTAAATCTGCCTCTGTAACTTCTCACTGACAAACCCTCTGTAACAACTGATTGTCCTTAAATTCCTGCCAGGATCATTCATGTATGTATCGGTGAATTTTTCCCAGTTCTGTCATAAAATCCAGTTGCTATATCTAATTCTAACTACTCAAATATCATTGTGCTAAGTAATCAGATTACTAAATACTCTTTTCTAACAGAACCAGATCTCCATTTTCATTGTAATTCATTATTTTTTAAAATCATTTAGTGGCTGATTCAGTCCAGTTCATGTTCAAGTTTGCACCATACGAATAATGTGTCTGGTGTTGTGCCCATAAACGCAACAGAAGAAATATAACAAGAGTAAGGTAATAATAAGAGGAATGAAATATACAAATGAGTATTAAATTTTTGTTAAAAAATGAAATTTAGAATCTAAAATCTGTTTACAGAATGGAATAATAATAGTTTTGAAATGGTAAATAGAACTTGAAATGAAATATTGACAGTACAAAGTTAATATGGACTGCTCTACGGACCAAGAGATGGAGACAAGTGCAAAAATTAAATGTGATGTGTGTAATAAATAGATTATATAACCATGGAGGTTGAATACAATGTACAATGTTAAGTCCAGTTTAATGAAATATATGAAAGTGACCAGTGCAGAAAGAGGGACGTGAAATGTAACATCCAGTTTGAAAACAGAACAATTCAGTTATTCAGTAGAAGTTAATTAGTTGTCCGTCTCTCTCCTTTAAAAAAAAAAAAAAAAATCATATTCCATACATGCCCCACATCTCTCTCTCTCTCTCTCCCAATTGAAGACACTCCTTTTGGCTGCTGAGTTTATGTGCTATGGCTCTCTTTCTTCAATATTTTGGTCAGTAAAAAAATAAAATTTAAAAAACTAGTAGTCTAGCCAAGTGCTTCACCAAAACACACTATTAAGTAGCATCGCTACTGAGAATGGGGTGCCCCTATTGGTCATGTGACGCTTGCCTTGTACAGGTAACTAGTCCCTAAAGAATATGCTGCCTCACTGAGCTCAGCAGCAGGAGCAGCAGCACAGGTTCAGCACTCTGGACAGAGACAGCAGCTACCTGCACTGTTGGTGACACTTCAGCACCTCGGACAGCGACAGATGTAGATTGCAGTCTCATAAAGTCAGAATATAAAACAATTAAAATATTTCAGAATGATTTATTGTTGTGCAGCTGGTATACATTTATGCTGCATGAAAAAATGCAGAAAAAGACCTGCAGGTAGACTGTCTTACAAAAAGCTAATGTTATTTGAAGCTGCCAAAGGCTCAGTGAAGTTTTTACGTCTTCCTGCAGTGAACATCACAAATCACAAAGAAATATGAAAACTGCACAACACAGGAGGGTGCCTTCATCCTGCCAACCAGGGATGTAGTGGAGGTTACTGCTCCCCAACTCACTTTGTCTACATATCATTAGCTTTTAGGGTGATAAAATGTTGGTGACTGTGAACTGCTCCAGGTCATTAGGAATGTGTAATTGTACAAACACACACACACACACACACACACACACACACACACACACACACACACACACACACACAAAGTTCTTGTGCTCCAGAAAGTCTTACAGGCATACACTTTAACTGTGAAAGGACCATATATATATATATATATATATATATATATATATATATATATATATATATATATATATATATATATATATATATGCACAAGTTTTAGCCAGCATTCTCAAGAAAGGTTAAGTGAGTGGGTGCTAATTGTTAACTCATACATCTCTGCGCATTGTTCCATTGATCGTAATTATGTTAATGTCAGGTTGGTTGAAAATAGCCTACAAACGTACATAGTTCATGAGTAGACTATTTCAGTAGTTGTAGTGTTTGGTTATAAGCTTGACCACTATTTCAGAACTTATATTCTCTGTTCTGAATGTAACTTCAAGTATACTGTCACAAAGGGCTGATGTGACGTACCAGTAATGTAAACGTTCACTGTAAACATCGCTACACACACACACACACACACACACACACACACACACACATATATATATATATATATATATGTGTGTGTGGATATTTTGGGGTTTTCTTTTATATACTTTTATATATACTATTTATGTTACAAAATATAATAAAATTTTATTTTTTTTCGTAGTGAGAGAAAATGTGTCCATCTGAAACCATTTAGAAATAGATAATAGCTCTTCATTTGCTTCTCGAATGATGTGAAACAACAAGACTTCAAGACTGTCATCAGCAAATAAAAGTACATTACATTACATTTTTGCAGACCCTAGGCAGGTCATTCAATGCATCAAGAACAAGAGAGGTCCAAGGATGGAACCTTGAGGTACTCCACAACATAGCCTAGATCTATTTAAATTATGCCTATTAATAAACAAAGACTGTTCTCTGTCTTTTATATATAAAAATATACAGAGAGAGATTTTTTTGTTGTTTAAGGCTGTAGAGATTTGGAGTCAAAGTGTAGACAATTTTGCTTTTCATTTCTTTTTTCTTTTAATTATGAACAGACTGGTGGGCTTTATGTACCTTGTCTTTGTTAAAAGGCCAGAAGTTATTTTTGATGTAAAAATCCCCCATTTGACTTTTACTTTGTGTTACTGGCTACTGAAATTCATTTTTCCTGGGTATGTTTGGGTTTTATCTTCACAAAGATGCTTTTGTGTGAAAAAATGTCTTGACACTGATCAATTAAACTTTGATCCTTTACTGGTAAAATGAGAAGCCAATATAGTCTCCAGTTTAACTGCAGAGCCAAATAATTTATTTTTATATTTTTTTAATCTAACATTAGAATATAGCTTCTATTTAATTATCTTCAACAGTTCAGAATTTAAAATACTGACATGACTTATTTCTAACATTATTTTGATCACATTTTGGAAAAACAGTGCTTCATGTCTGCACTCTTGATCTATTGCTTTTGAAACGTATTTAAGAAAAAGTTGAATTGAGCTGGATACAGAACTTGAGAGAAACGGGGAGCTCTCCGTAGATCATGAATGTAGATCATTCCCTTATTCCCAACATTACTTTGCCACCAGCAAGAGGAGGTGAACATTGTTTTTAAATGAGACATGACATTCATTATAAACTAAGGGTTAACACACAGTATCTCTCTCAAACCACTCCTCTTCCTGGAAGGAGTCATGGCTTGCTAACGTCTCCCTCTTCTTCCTGCTCTCAAACACAACAAGCTCAACTCTGTCAACATATTTCCTTGTTCCCTCCCCTTCAGATCTACACAACATGTGGTGAAGTGCAAGAACTGTCATCCACCATTCACTGAAGAAACACATGTTTTTTAGATCAGAGCTCGAACTAGATTCACTTCCTAAGAAGTGAAACTCAGACAGTTGTTGCCACAGAGAGGTGGAATGGCGCAGCAAGGAGCTCAGCTGGACAGAGCAAAATTCTGCTGTTCGATCTGTCTGGATCTACTGAAGGATCCGGTGACTATTCCCTGTGGACACAGCTACTGCATGAGCTGTATTAAAAGCTTCTGGGAGAAAGAGGATGAGAAGAAAATCTACAGCTGCCCTCAGTGCAGACAGACCTTCACACCGAGGCCTGTCCTGATGAAAAACACCATGTTAGCAGATTTAGTGGAGGAGTTGAAGAAGACTGAACTCCAAGCTGCTCCTGCTGATCACTGCTATGCTGGACCTGAAGATGTCGCCTGTGATTTCTGCACTGGGAGGAAGCTGAAAGCCTTCAAATCCTGTTTGAATTGTCCGGCCTCTTACTGTGAGAAACACCTCCAGCCTCACTTTGATGCAGCTCCATTTAAAAAACACAAGCTGGTCGACCCCTCCAAGAAGCTCCAGGAGAACATCTGCTCTCGTCACGATGAGGTGATGAAGATGTTCTGCCGTACTGATCAGCAGAGTATCTGTTATCTCTGCTCTGTGGAGGAACATAAAGGCCACGACACAGTCTCAGCTGCAGCAGAAAGGACTGAGAGGCAGAGAGAGCTCGAGGTGAGTCGACAAAACATCCAGCAGAGCATCCAGGACAGAGAGAAAGATGTGAAGCTGCTTCAACAGGAGGTGGAGGCTGTCAGTCACTCTGCTGATAAAGCAGTGGAGGACAGTGAGAAGATCTTCACTGAGCTGATCCGTCTCATCCAGAAAAGAAGCTCTGATGTGAAGCAGCAGATCAGATCCCAGCAGGAAACTGAAGTGAGTCGAGTCAAAGAGCTTCAGGAGAAGCTGGAGCAGGAGATCACTGAGCTGAAGAGGAAAGACGCTGAACTGAAGCAGCTTTCACACACAGAGGATCACAACCAGTTTCTACACAACTACCCCTCACTGTCACAACTCAGTGCATCTACAGACTCATCCAGCATCAATATCCGTCCTCTGAGATACTTTGAGGATGTGACAGCAGCTGTGTCAGAGCTCAGAGATCAACTACAGGACATCCTGAGGGAGAAAAGGACAAACATCTCACTGACAGTGGCTGAAGTGGACGTTTTATTGCCAGAACCAGAACCCAAGACCAGAGCTGAGTTCTTAAAATACTCACGTGAAATCACACTGGATCCAAACACAGCACACACACAGCTGTTATTATCTGAGGGGAACAGAAAAGCAAAAGTAATGGGTAAACATCAGCCTTATTCTAGTCACCCAGACAGATTCACTGAATCTTTGCAGGTCCTGAGTAGAGAGAGTCTGACTGGACGTTGTTACTGGGAGGTGAAGAGGAGAGGGATACGAGCTTGTGTAGCAGTCACATACAAGAGTATCAGCAGAGCAGGAGAATGGCATGAATGTGAATTTGGATTGAATGAAAAATCTTGGTCGTTAGATTGTGACAGTTACGGTTATCGTTTTTGGTTCAACAATATAGAAACTAACACCTGGGGTCCTCATTCCTCCAGAGTAGGAGTGTACCTGGATCACAGAGCAGGTATTCTGTCCTTCTACAGCGTCACTAAGACTATGACTCTCCTCCACAGAGTCCAGACCACATTCACTCAGCCTCTCTATGCTGGACTTTGTTTTTATGATGGTGGAGTCACAGCTGAGTTCTGTAAACTCAAATAGACAGAAGTCTAAGATTCTGTCTTGCAATTCTTCATTTATTTGTCTTCATGTTTCTGAACTGAACAGAGATCAGCTGTCAATCAAACTGCGATTGTCACTTTTTTTCTTTTCATTTGTTGTTCTGTTGATGTTTTTAGTTTCTTTAAATGTCACTTTTTCCTGTATGATTTCAGCCATAGAGGCTATCAGTGCTCATGACAATGTTTTTAATTTTTATTGACATTTCTACACAAGTTCAATTTTGTTGTTCTTTCTTTTGGTGGGCGGATGAAGATAAAGTTTTATATTTCTAAAAGTGGATGTTGTAGCATATAGAAGAAGACTGAGTTTATCCTTTATGAAAAACTATTAGATTCTTGTCCTAATCAGCAGCAACAACATGATTAACTGTTGAATATCATTTGTAAACTTGAGTTTTTCTCCAACTAGTTGAACAAAGACATGTTGTAAGACATTTATAAATACTATAAATAATAAAAATGTTAATAATAACATGTGTCTAATATGCTTTTCTCACAAAATGTTAAATTATCTACTTAAAATTCCTAAAATTACATCTTTCTGGAAAGTCCTGCTTTACTGACTCACTAACATACTTCCTCAAAGCAGAACGCTGATCCTGACCTCTCAGAGAAGGTCAAAGGTCAGGATCCACTTAGACTGATTCACTGATTCTGTTTAGACAAACAGAATCCAGCTTTGTGAGGAGTTTGTCTTTAATTTGATGCAACTGAATGAATCAATACAACATTTATAAACATCACAATCACTTTGTTCATCTAACAAACAATTAAACAGAACAAAACCTCTCATATCAGATCTGTAAATATGAGCAACAGTAACAGATTCCCCACTTTGCTGAAATTTCAGTGGCGCTTTTTCGCCTCCTCTTGGTAGCAGAATGTGACAACTTGTCATCCTGGTTAATAAAAGTGATTCCCTTTTATTTTATTTATAAAGCATATTTAATACACAAGGAAATTAAAAGTGCTTTATTGAATGCAAAAGAATATGAAACAATAAAGATAAGAAGACTAAAAGAAATGACAGAGCTGTAAAATACATAAAATTAGATCTAATAAAGTAAACGAGCATTTAAAAGGCAGCAAAGTGATGAACTGCAACTTTAAAATGTAATTAAAAGCCAGAACAAACAGATTTAAAGTAGTTAGCATTGTCTCTAGTCTGAGATCTTCAGGTAGTTTGAGCAGCATAGGAGATAAAAGCAGCTTCACCATGTTTATTGTTAACTTTAGAAACAACATGAAGACCAGAAGCAGCTGAGCTGAAAGCTCTGGAAGCTTCATACTGTATGAGAAGATCTGATGAACCATTCAGAGATTAATGGACAAACAGTATACTTTAAAGTCAAATATCTGAAACACTGGTAAACACTGTAGTGATCTGAGACCTGGAGTAATATGTTCTGTTCTCTTTAGTCTTTGTGTTCTGGATTAACTGGATCTGTCTGATGCTTTCTAACAGAGACCTGAGAAAAGTCTGTTACAGTCGTCCAGCCTGCTGGAGACGAAGGCTTCAACATGAAATCTCTGATCATTCAGATGTTCTTAAGATGGTAAAATGCTGATTTAATGTGACTGTTGAAATTTAGTCCTGAATCCTGAAAGACAACTCCTGCTGAAAAAGAAACCAGCTGTTATGCAGCCACGTTCTCCTCTGACTTCATTCCATGGAAACACGTTTTGCTTTATAATTATAATGATAAAGAGTTCACTGATTAACAGTTTTATATGCAATTTAAATGCAGTCACTGTTGACTGAACAGCTCTTTTCAGAATAAGAAAGAACAAACAGCTTTTGCCTCTTAGCTCTCTGCTCCTGATTGGACGTTGCTGTTACTTTGATGGACTATTTATATTCATGTCTGTAGAATCATGACGTCTCTCTCATGAGAGAGAGAGAAACTGTATCTGACTCACGTTATCTGATGTCTTCTTCTTTCTATCATGGAGATGAAGTATTCATGTCATAACATCCATATGTGACTGTTGGTCATCTTGTTTGTTAGTTAAATTTTAATCCAGATTGACTAATTTTGCCTGAGATGTAATCTCTCAATCCACAAAACTGCTTGCTGTGATGAAGAGATTTTGTTTTTTATCTTTAAGAAGATGTGAAAGTCATCCTGCAGAGCTGCTTTTACTTGTCAAAACACTTTGAATTTAAAGATCATGTCGATTAAATACGTTAAAAAAGAGAGAGAAACAAACAGAAAGGAAAGAAAGAGGGGAGGGGTTGCTGCTGAGTTTGGCGCCTTCAGCTAAATTCGCGCCGACTGTCTTCAACTACGTCCGCAGTGTAGATTGTTTTGCGCATGCCCTGTCTCGCTTACAAGAAATCAACCAATCGTGTGCGAGCAACGACGCAGTAAAGTTTGCATCAGATGGATATTTAACGGCCGTTTGGAGTTGTTGATGATATTCGTTTGAGGAAATTCAACGACGAAATCATGCCTGATCCAGTCAAAGCACCGAAGAAAGGCTCCAAGAAGGCCGTGTCTAAAGCCACCAAGACCGGCAAAAAGAAGAGGAAGACCAGGAAGGAGAGCTACGCTATCTACGTGTATAAGGTGCTGAAGCAGGTCCACCCCGACACCGGCATCTCCTCCAAGGCCATGGGCATCATGAACTCCTTCGTGGGGGACATCTTTGAGCGCATCGCCGGTGAGGCTTCCCGCCTTGCTCACTACAACAAGCGCTCTACCATCACCTCCAGGGAGATCCAGACCGCCGTCCGCCTGCTGCTGCCCGGTGAGCTGGCCAAACACGCCGTGTCTGAGGGCACCAAGGCTGTCACCAAGTACACCAGCTCCAAGTAAACCTGCTCCTAGTCCCAACAAGTCAAAGGTCCTTTTCAGGACCACCCACACCTTCACCTGAGAGCTTTATTCCTGTCACACTGCTGCCTCATTTCTGTTTCACTGTGGATTCTTATTGAATGTTTTGTCATAATACATTATGTAAGTAATGCATTCCTCCTTATAAACAATCTTACTTCAATGTGCATAGTATTCTTTCAACTGTAAGAATGACATATAAATACCAATGTTTGATCACTGAAATTTCATATTCACACAATTGGCAAAATGGTACATCTGCATACAGTAAGATTGTATTTAAAACAAGTGCTTGTGAAAACTCTTTTTTTTCTTTCAAGTCTTGTGATAGTGTATAACTAGAACACAAATTCTACTTAAAATATTTCAATGCATTCAATTTCAAGCAGGAAGTGAAAACATTTAACATTTTAATAGTTCCATATTCATACTTGGTAAACAGAATATGTATGTAGGAAAATGTCTATTTAAACCAACAATCATCAATTAACATTTTATATAAACTAATTATTCTCAATGTGCAGTGTTCATTCAGTTGCAAGAAAAGTGTATCAACGTTTTTAAAAAATACATGTATATACTATTCATTTGTCTCACTCTGCTTTTTTATTGTAATGAATGGTTACTAGAGGAATGTACAAGCCACTTTATTTCACATGTATATATTCACATGTATATATTAAGATATTAACAGCTACTGACAATAGCAGTATCATTTTTCTCTGTACAGCTGTGCAGTGAAATTTATATAAATAATTGACCTTGATCAGTGTGGACTTTGGACCAAATGTTAATTTGTGTCTGTACCAACAGGAAATAAATGTTTTTTCTATCACAATCACAAACAGTATGACTGTAGTATATATATACACACACACCCCTTTCATTATATAAATACACATCCCCATTCTAAACATTAAAGCAGTTTGAATTGTGGAGGGGAAAAAAAAAAACTTTTCCATCTGTGTATACTTTGACTTAAGACTTTTATTTATGCATCTGCACTGTCATGAAACAGAAAAAAAAAGTTCCCATATTCAGTATAGATAGTATATAACATATTTCTTCAAGACATTACAGCAGTTGGATTTGTGGAGGTAAAGGCTCTCCCACTGACTCTAAAATCTGATTAAAACATGTCAACTTTGACTCTGAACACTTTCTATGTACAAAAACCAGCTGCACAATTGTTTAGTATATTTAGTATTGGTCTTTAGACCAAGTGTCATTTCATGTATCTGTACCAACAAGCAACTTCACACATACCATTAATAGTTTGACTGTAGTATAATCAACATTTGTGGTAATCAATTGTAAACCAGTTTGATTCATGGAGGTAAAAGCTCCCAGAATGAGTGTTTGGTCCTTAAAAGGACCTTTGTTTTGTTGTAATGATGGATGAGTTTAACCTCCGAAGCCGTACAGAGTGCGTCCCTGCCTCTTGAGAGCATAAACCACATCCATAGCGGTCACGGTCTTTCTCTTGGCGTGCTCGGTGTAGGTGACGGCATCACGGATGACATTCTCCAGGAAGACCTTCAACACTCCGCGGGTCTCCTCGTAGATCAGACCGGAGATACGCTTGACTCCACCACGGCGAGCCAGACGGCGGATGGCGGGTTTGGTGATTCCCTGGATGTTATCACGGAGGACTTTACGGTGACGCTTGGCGCCTCCTTTACCGAGTCCCTTTCCTCCTTTTCCTCTTCCGCTCATTTTCACTAGTCGAGTATTTTCGTCTCAAGTGTTTCGTCTGTTTGAGACCCAGGTATTTATGTCCGACCTGAGGACGTGATTGAAGACAGTGGCGCGCTGCAGCTTCTTCTACGGATCATCATGCTGGTTGTGACTCTTTTTCTGCTTTAGCGCCACCAACTGAACAACAGCATGACTTGGTTGAGCTTCATGGATTTTATCTTTATGCTACAAATTAAATAGCCTTCATTAACAAGCTTGCAATGTCAGTAAAAGTGAAATATTTTCACTTTTATCAGAAGTGTTTCTATTATTTTGCCTTTTGACTAATATGAAGCTTCTGTTGTCCAAATGACTCAAATAAAGGTGATGTAAACTGGATCTTTGGACTTTTTAGTAAAAACTTGCCTCTTTGTCTTATTATAACTTGATATTTCAGGGTATAAATGATATGTGCATAGGATAATTGTTTATGAATTCATCCTTTAATCCCTAAATTGCTGGATGGATCTGATGAGTATTTTCATCCCAGGTGTTGCATCCAGAACTAGAAGATCATGATCCTGGAAGGAAAGCTTAGGGTTTACACCCTTTTCTATCCATAGTAGATGGTCTTATGTCTCATTTGGTCTTAGTTGGTTCTTCAGTTCTTTTCTCTTTTTTCTTATTTTTGTGAAGAAGATTTATGAAGGAAATGGAAGGACAACAGGCTCCAAAGAGAATGAACAGAGACGTGTTTCTATTCTATTCTATTTGGAAATAGAAATGAGCTGATTATTTATCAGAAAGACTAAACACAGTCCACACAAAAGAAAATGTCTCCTGTGTTGTATATCTGCTTTTTCTTAGTAAGTAACTTTATATATATAGCAGGTTTCGAGAGCAGAGGCCTCACAAACTGCTTCACAGCGGAAATAAAGCATAAACACACGTACAGACATGAAACACAATAAAAAACAGAAATAAATAGAAAATTACACAAAACCAAGTCTAAACAAATGGGTGCTCAGCTGCTTTTTAAAGTGTCCACAAATCTTAAGTCCAAAGGGAGAGAGTTCCACCTTTTAGGAGCCATAACCTCAAAGTCACAGTCTCCTTTGGTTTTAAGTCTGGATGGAGGAACAACCAGCGAACCCTGATCACAGGAGCTGAGAGACCTGCTGGTGACCTACAGCAGTGTCTGATCATGTAGAGCTCTATAGGTACCTGTTAATAAATGTAGTCAGTAGCCTTATCCAAGTATCACAATATTAAAGTAATGTAATTTATTACATTCTGTTACTTTTGGATTACCTCAATACTAAATATGCAAATAAAGAAAAGAGAAAAGAAATATCAATAAGATGACTTTTATTAGTCTGTAAGACAACAGAACAATGTAACATTAGAAAAGAAAATGGGGAAACCAAGTTTTTTAGCATCAAAAATGTTTCCTCTGCTCAGAGTATTTTCAAAAAAAAACTTGTTTTAATTAAGCAAATTCAAGCAGCAGCTTATAGATCTACAATGAAAGTGCAAAACACATAACGTATATTACTGAGAACATTCTTAGGTAAAGTCTCTGATGAAAGAACACTTGGCCCGCTGGTTGTGTGAAGCTTTCTTCCATACTATAAACTTATGTATAGTGACTTTATGACTAAGGTTGTACAGTTAAATATTTATTGGGTCGAAACGTCCAGAAAATACATATATATTAAACTGTGTGATAACCTGTACGGTGGTGTTTTCCCCTACACAAATTTAGATGAATCTGACCCACAGGTATGTATTAAAAATATTTTTAATAAAGCTTATCAGAAAGTAAACAAGACATTATGGGGCTCGCTTGGGGGACTAACAGTCCAAGCAGTCAAGTGGTGCTGTTATGTTAAAACTGAAAAGTGCCCTATTGACAACTGTAATGAGAATGAAACTATTGAACATTTACTTTTTGAATGCCAGAGATCTAATGATGTGTGAAGGAAAATGGCAGGTGTTGGTTTTAATGTAAATGTAAATTATAATGCAGTGATATATGGTGTCCCCCTAGAAAAAATGCCAAGGTCACATTATGAATTTTATTGGACTGTTATATGTACAGTAGTAACAAAAATATGGAAGACAAGGTGTGCAGTTGTCCTTCATCAAGCCATTATTACAAGTGATGTTGTCTGTAAATAAATAGTAATTGAACTGAAAAGACAAAGAACAGACATCAGACAAAAGAGACTCAGAACTTTGCACTTGTTAACATTGTAAATTTATGTTCTGTATTTTTGTTGACTATTATTTAATGATGTATAGCTGCTGAAGATGTATTATTATGTTATTTATCAAGATTGATGATTGTATTGTTATTGTTGTGTGTTTTATTGAAGCTGTTTTCTTTACTTTTATGTATATATAATTTCTCCTCATGCAAAACTTAAATTATATTTAAAAAGTTAAGCACCCACCTTACTAACATTGTAATTTATGCTTTGTATTTATTATTACTGATGATGTATTATTATGTTGATAAAAAATGGATGATTGTATTATTACTGTTATTGTTAATTATGTATTATGATCATTCACTAACAGAAGACATCGACTTTATTTTATTCTCACTTACTATATTTTATTTAAGACTTTATTGTATTTATATTAAGATAGTCCTCAGAATAAGAGAAGAAATGTTCGCAGCCACAGAGCAGCTCTGACAGGAAGTCTGGCTAAACTGCATCATGAGCCTCATCAGTGTGTTTGCTGCGACCAGAATCGCTTCATATTATTACAAACTGATCAGCAACAGATGGATGTTTTTACTTTGAGTCTGTGAACAAACATGTGAGCCAGCTGGAAAAGTGGTTTTGGTGGAGCTCGGATGTATTTTACGGCACTTTAGGAGAGAAATGAGAGAGAAAAGTCGCTGAGCAGTGCCGTCCACGGCGGTGAACAGGTGAGGTTTGTTTGCTCCACAAAGAAAAAGCAGAGAACATCAGAGCTCTACATGACTTCAATATGAAGAGACACAAGTCCGCTATCTGCTGCCTTCACTGTCAGCCTTCAGCACTTGTCACACACTGATTTTTCACTCTTTTATCACTAAGAGAAAACACAAGTGTCCGACATTCACACTGCACAGAGCAACCAGCAGCTGGATTGAGTCTCCGCGGTTCTCATGGTGTGTTTAAGTGCAGCCTCCTGCCTCAGACTCTCCAACAGTTGACTCAGACTCTGTTAGTTTCGTGTTGAATCTGAACCTATAAGAAACAATGGCAGAAGAGGCTCCAGCTCCCGCCGCCGCCCCGGCTAAAGCCGCAAAGAAGAAAGTTTCCAAGCCGAAGAAGGCTGGCCCCAGCGTCAGCGAGCTCATCGTTAAGACTGTGGCCGCATCCAAGGAGCGGAGCGGCGTGTCAGCAGCCGCCCTCAAGAAGGCTTTGGCTGCCGGAGGTTACGATGTGGAGAAGAACAAGGCCCGCGTCAAGACCGCCATCAAGAGCCTGGTGGCCAAGGGGACTCTGGTCCAGGTCAAGGGGATCGGGGCCTCCGGCTCGTTCAAAATGAGCAAGACGGTTGAAACCAAGGCCAAGAAGCCCGTAAAGAAAGCCGCTCCTAAAGCCAAGAAGCCCGCCAAGAGCCCTAAGAAACCCGCAGCGGCTAAGAAGCCTAAGACAGCGGCAGCCAAGAAGACAGCAGCCGCTAAGAAATCTCCCAAGAAGGTCAAGAAGCCCGCGGCGGCCAAGAAAGCAGCCAAGAGCCCCAAGAAGGCCACCAAGAGCCCCAAGAAAGTGGCCAAAAAGGCTCCTGCAGCCAAGAAAGCTCCCGCAAAGAAGGTCGCCAAACCCAAAGCCAAGAAGGCAGCAGCCAAGAAGAAGTGAGCTGTCATCAGTCTCAACATGTGAACTTGATCAAAGGCTCTTTTAAGAGCCACACATCTTTCTGTAAAGAGCATCATCCCAGTTTTAATATGTTTAACCAGATAGTGTCTCATATGCTGCACAAACTGATGAAACTGTGACTTTTGTTTTTTATTCAGAAGTGTTCTTATGTTTAAGATAGAATACAACTATTAACATGAAGTCACAGTTTGGCAGGAGAGGGAGCTCTTTTGTTCCTCCACTTATAGGTGGTTATGTGTAAAAATGAAAACTGACTGCAGTTATTTATATGATATCAAGTCAGTCATTCTCACATCCTGCCAGTTTAATCTTCATTTCCTATTTTCTTATATATCTTCAGTTTTTCAGCTGAAGTGAATGTGAGCAGCAGAGTCAACATGGTCTGAACTGAGCATCAAATACAGAAAATCACTCAAGATTATGTTGAACTGTAAATGTATTATTATGACAATTGCATCATGATTGATATGTTGGATGAACAGATAACAACCATAACAATAATTGATATGGAAACATCAAAAAGATCTCAAATATTCATCCACTTATACAACTACCCTCCTTTCTAAATCAGTTTAACATTACAGCTTTTAGCAGCGGTCAGCAAATCAATATTACTAGTTGTTATAATTAATAACTAGTTTTCAAATGGTGTGTAAACTTCATAAAGGCTAATAACATCATGATAAGCATGACTTGTACAATTAATGACCAGTTTGAGGAATAATAGATGGTCTTAAATGTTGATGTTGGCAACCCAACCAACAGAAGTCATTATGATATGAATGCAGTTCACATATATTGTAGATTTATTGCAATATTAAACATTTTGTTTACATACTAAATATAACTTGTGAGTTAACGACAGTGTATCAGACATGAGGACGTCTGGTCTTTATGAGGAGTGTTTGGCTCTTAAAAGAGCCTTTGGTTGGTTTCCAGCAGTCAGCAGATCTCCAGGTTTACTTCTTGGCGGGCTTCTCGGTCTTCTTGGGCAGCAGCACAGCCTGGATGTTGGGCAACACGCCGCCCTGAGCGATGGTCACTCCGCCCAGCAGCTTGTTGAGCTCCTCGTCGTTGCGGACAGCCAGCTGCAGGTGACGGGGGATGATCCTGGTCTTCTTGTTGTCGCGGGCAGCGTTTCCAGCCAGCTCCAGGATCTCAGCGGTCAGGTACTCCAGCACAGCCGCCAGATAGACGGGGGCTCCGGCACCGACACGCTCCGCATAGTTGCCTTTGCGCAGATGTCTGTGAACACGGCCGACTGGGAACTGGAGCCCGGCCCGAGAGGAGCGGGTCTTTGCCTTGGCGCGGGCTTTGCCTCCGGTTTTGCCTCTTCCGCTCATTTTTAGGTTATTTTCTAGAGTCTGGACTCAAAGAAAGTGTGGAGCAAACACCGCAAACTCTTCTTTATATCTCCGCGAGCAGGCAGGAGGGCTGATGTCTCCACCCACCAGAAAAGAGGCTCCAGAAGAGGGAGGCCCGCTCTTATTTTGGCGGACTTTTTCAAACGGCTTTTGTCCAATAAGCAGCGGAGGTTCAGGCTCCTCTAGGCGGTGCTGAGCTCCAAGAGGAGCCGCTCACCAATCAGGACCCGGAGGTCTGAAGCAGCGTCACAGTTCCGCAGCCGCTCCGACACTTTAAGAGCAGCGTGTCTCCTCTTCTCATCACTATTTTCTCCTGATCAGAGAAAGAAGAAACAATGGCAAGAACCAAGCAGACTGCCCGTAAATCCACCGGAGGCAAAGCTCCCAGGAAGCAGCTGGCCACCAAGGCTGCCCGTAAGAGCGCCCCGGCCACCGGCGGCGTCAAGAAGCCTCACCGTTACAGGCCCGGCACCGTGGCTCTCCGAGAGATCCGTCGCTACCAGAAATCCACCGAGCTGCTGATCCGCAAGCTGCCCTTCCAGCGCCTGGTTAGAGAAATCGCTCAGGACTTCAAGACCGATCTGCGCTTCCAGAGCTCCGCTGTCATGGCTCTGCAGGAGGCCAGCGAGGCTTACCTGGTCGGCCTGTTCGAGGACACCAACCTGTGCGCCATTCACGCCAAGAGGGTCACCATCATGCCCAAAGACATCCAGCTGGCCCGCCGCATCCGCGGAGAGAGAGCTTAAACTGTCAACTGCTCCACGAACCAACAACGGCTCTTTTAAGAGCCACTAACTCACTAAAGAGTTGCTTCCTCTGCTTCACCTCAACATTATGGAAATATATCAAATTCAGCTTTATCTCTTACAAACCTTTAACACTTATACCTCCCTGTTCTTCAGTCTGCCTCCTTTTACACTGACGTTTATGTATCAGTGAATTTGTCCTCTATTCTGTCAAATATGGTCTAGCTATTCAAATATCCTCAAACTAAGTGATCAGATTACTCTTCTCTTTTCTAATAGAACCAGATCTCCATTTTTTTGTCAGTTATTCATTTTTAAACTACTTAAGTGGCTGATTCAGTCCAGTTAATGTTCAAATGTTACCACATACAAATAATGTGTCTGGTGTTGTTTGCTCCCACAAATGCAACTAAATATTTGAAAGTGACCAAAGCAGGAATTAAAAGAGGGACATGAAACCACTTTGATAACAGAAAAGTTCAGTTGCTGAGTAGGGCAACAGTTTTTGTTGGCTGGTGGAGGTTTTCATGGATGTCAGTGTCCTTTCTGAGGGAAGAAGATCAGACCAGTGATGGTTGTGTCATTTGCAGATTGAAGAACTTCACAGAGGAGTTCGTGGAGGTTTAGTCATCCGTATGTAGACAGTAGAGGAGATCATTAGATGTTCGGTGGCTTATTTCTGTTAACAGACTTCCTGTCAGAGCTGTTGTTTCATGTAGTTGTTATGTAAAAACAAAAGAATGTACCATGATTTATTGTAATGAAGATGAAACACAGCAACACGTCCTGATGGACTATTTCAGAGCTCAGGAGGCCTTGACTGGTTTTTAATGTGTACCATAACTCTGTCATGTCTGCTGGAAGAGAAGATGCCCTCCAAACAAGAAGAACCGCTCATTGTGTGTTAAACTGTGGAAAACCAGATGTGCCATGATCATCAATCAGACTGATTGACAGAAACATGATCATTAAACAGGTCTTTTTTTTGGCAGTTTCTGGATCTCTGATCTGAGGGACCAACATGAACTGAAGGAGACACTTCAGACTGACCTGAATACCCACTGAACTCTCTGCACTTTATCACACAAGCACTTTATATTCTATTTATTGTGGGTTTGTTTTTGTTGAGCCTCATGTATTTTACTTTATTTTTTGGGAGAGCACACAGCTCAGTGTAGCTCCGGTGCTGATAGGGTGGAGGTGAGGTCTGCTTACCTGACAGCTGATGGTCCCTGATCAGCCTCAGCTGACGAGGTTTTGACTTTTGACTTGTTCCTCAGTTTACCTGATGAAGGTCTAAGGACCAAGTAAAAGGACAGTGTGCAGGAACTCCTTCTTCTCTTGCCTTTGGATATTTCCTCCTACACACCTGCCTACAAGAAACTGAAGGTGTGTTTGAGCCTTTACAGTTAAAAATTAAGATAATGTAATAAGTTTTGGCAGAAAGCAGGAAGTCAGCAGCATGATATTAATGTTACAGCTGTTGAATCATGACTTTGTTTAGTTTGGCACACAGATGCTGCTGGATTTATTTCAACACTTGAACTTGATCTCTTTTGTTTGTCTTGTAGCTTTAAGAGACTCATAATGTTTATTATGTGTCTGGTTTCTCTCGTAGTTTTGGAAGTGGACCAGTGATGAAGGATATTTAATCATAGATGACTTATAGATATGTTTGTGGTGAAGCTGCTACTGGTTGTTCATTTGTGCCAGTATTTGACATCATTAAATTCAGTGGTGAAACAAGTATTCAGATATTTGACTTAAGTAAAAGTACCAATACAACAATGTAAAAATACTCCATTAAATTACACATAAAAATCATCAAACTCTACTTAAGTAAAAGTACAAGTTAAAGTGTTTTCATTCTACTTCTGTCTCTAAAGGTACTCAGCCTTTATCAGTATAAATAAAATAAAATAAAAAGATCAGTATCGACCTAAAGTATCCTCTGAAATAGTTCAGAATCAGAAATAACAGACAGCAGTCGCACGTGAAAATAAATGGCTTTTATTTGCTTTTTGACTCATTTCTTTTTTGGTCTTTTTTGTGTTTTTTCTCTCTCTCAGTTGGTCGGAGTTGGAGCGTGTCGTACCTCGAACACTTGCCTTTCCTCATGCACACACACAAACACACACATAGACTGGACATCACTTACATTCAGAGCATCACATTCATAAAAGAAGGAATAAATAACATTATGTACAGGTTTAGACACCACACAGTCCCTGGTGTTAGGAGAGGATGTTGTTCCAGAGTCCGGGGACGACGGCGTCTTATTGCTTTGGATCCTGAGCCTGACGAGGTGGAGGCGTCGTGTTTAGAAGCACTTGCGGTGGACGATGCTGGGACCGGCCTCGTCGTACTCCTGCTTGCTGATCCACATCTGCTGGAAGGTGGAGAGGGAGGCCAGGATGGAGCCGCCGATCCAGACGGAGTATTTACGCTCAGGAGGGGCAATGATCTGCAGAAGAGGAGGAAATGAGGTTGGTTTTTATTACCTGAAGGGGATCTCTGTAACTCAGTCTTTACACTTTACACACATTTTTTTTACTTTAAAACACTTTCATTTGGTGTTTTTGAAAGGAAAAGAGGAAGAAACTATAGCAGACAATACAATCTCTGCACAAAGGTCATTTTGTTGCTGTTCTGGAGCTTTCAATCATATCACATGATCGTCCTCAGCAGATGGAGTTTGACCAGTTATAATAAAACTGTGGATGTTCATGTTTCCATTTTTCTGAGCACCTTCCTTCCTTCCTGTCCATGTTAGCTTTAAAACAATAAAGTGTTTATCTCAACTTTCAAGCCAACATAGACTAAAAATCCTTAAAATGCTCAGAAAAACTAAAATCTGAACATCTACGATTCAATGATGACTAAACACTGTCTGCTGATGACGAATGTGTCAAAGTTTAAAACCGCTAATAAACAAAAACTGACCTTATGTTCAGATTGTTTTGTCAAATTTTGTTTTCGAGGTGAAGAATGAACAAAATGAAGATTTAGTTGTGGTAGTAAGTTTGAGGCTAAAAAATACATTTTGTTTTAAATTGGAGGTGAAAAATAATTGGCAACAATCTTGATAATCAATTAATCATTCAAATAATTTATCAAGCAAACATGCCAAACATTCTCTGGTTCCAGCTTCTCATATGTAAAGATTTTCTTTTTGTTTTATATAATTGTAAATGATATTTTTGGGGTTTTGGACTGTTGATCAGATAAAACAAAGCATCTAAAGACGTCATCTTGGGCTACAGAGCTGGTGTTGGGCTTTTTACCGACTAAACAGTTAGTTTAAATATTTATTAATCTGTCTGTTAGATTTTGGATCAACTGTCAACGTAGCTTTTAGTGCTTCTGTTCTGTTAAGTTTTGTTTTCTGCTTCCAACAATTTAAATCACATCTGCTACAGTCTGGGGCTGTTTTTTTTTTACTGATGTTCTTCCAACTTCAGGGCAACAGTTTGTTTTTTGTCCCTTTCCTGTTTCAACATGACGAACAGCTCCTTAAAAGAAACTGTTTTCCCAGTTTGGCCTGAAACCCATCCAACAACTGTGGGATGAACTGGGACACAGAAATTGAGCCGGATTTTATCACCCAACATAACTGTTAGTGTTGGACTTCACTTATGCTGAATGAGAGTAAATCTCTGCATCCAGGATCAAAAAAAAATTAGAAAGCCTCCCCAGAAGAGTAGAGACTGTTCTATCAGCAGATGAATGAACATGTTTTTTAATCACATGATCTTTTAGCCATGAAATGTAAATGCAATTGTCCAAATCTAATCATGCTCAGCTTATTTATGCCTTTTCATTGTGTTTCTTCATTAAGATTTCAACCCAGACAGGAGTTAACTCGTCTTATACGGTCTTATTCGTACCTTGATCTTCATGGTGCTGGGAGCCAGAGCTGTGATCTCCTTCTGCATGCGGTCAGCGATACCCGGGTACATGGTGGTGCCACCGGACAGCACGTTGTTGGCGTACAGGTCCTTACGGATGTCGATGTCACACTTCATGATGCTGTTGTAGGCGGTTTCATGGATACCAGCAGACTCCATACCTGTTCAGGTGCACAGCAAACAGGTGAGTTTACAGTAAACGTCTTTAATCTTGAAACATTTCTATAACGTTGCTACACAAGTCTACAGTTTTTACAGAGATTTTCTTTTCACACTTTATGATTCTGTCAAAAATACTTCAGAGAGGAAAGTTTTGTCAACTCTGTTTTTATATCTGAGGATGCAGAGATTTCTTATCATCAGGAAAACTTTACAAAGAGTACAAACTCATTCCTGCAAAACTAAATTTAACCTTTAAATATTTGGCTTTTTAGATTGTATCAGTTATTTTTCTCAAAAGCAAACAAGTACAAACCGATGAAGGAGGGCTGGAAGAGGGTCTCGGGGCAGCGGAAACGCTCGTTGCCGATGGTGATGACTTGACCGTCGGGCAGCTCGTAGCTCTTCTCCAGAGAGGAGGAGGAGGCAGCGGTGGCCATCTCATTCTCAAAGTCCAGAGCCACGTAGCAAAGCTTCTCCTTGATGTCACGCACGATCTCACGCTCAGCTGGAGAGCAAGAGAGTAAAGATCAGACTTTGTGCATAACATGTAAAAAAAAAACAACTGAAGAAAACAACATGGGTCTTAAGTCTTTAAATAAACTGGATTTGTGTATTTTGTGTTGATAGGAAGTGTTTACCAGTTGTGACGAAGGAGTAGCCACGCTCAGTCAGGATCTTCATGAGGTAGTCAGTCAGATCACGACCAGCCAGATCCAGACGCATGATGGCGTGAGGCAGAGCGTAGCCCTCATAGATGGGCACGTTATGGGTCACACCATCACCGGAGTCCAGCACGATACCTGAGAGAGAAAAACAAACAAACCAAAAAAAAATCAATGCAGCGCAGATTTTTGTTGTCAGAAAATAGTGAAAAATGCACATCACAGGTTCACAGAGATCTAAACGATGTTGTTTGTTCCAATCAACAGTCAAAACCCCCAAAATATTCAGTTTACAATGAAATAAATCAGAGAAAAACATTAAATATATATATGGGGAGCTGAAACAAATAAAGGCATGAACTGCTTGATAAATTACTTTACTACAATTAATTTATTATCAGTTTTGTATCATTATAAACTGAAGTCTTTTGGATTTTGGCTACTAAAGATGGGAAATATGGATAAACTTTGCTGTAATTTAGTATCTCATTATTTACTTATATCATGATATAGTGCATTTTCAGGAAATTCAGTTGAGAAACTATTTGTAAATAGTTAAACGAACCTGATGAAAAGTCTGTTTTTGGATAATCCAGTGAACTAAATAGCTAAAAAGTAAAGGTACTTAATTAAACTAATGCAAAGTCATGTAAATCCAATATCCCCATAAAACAGACCTGCTTATTGATTTGCAACATCACCCCCAGAGAAATTTATTAGAGGAATAAATACCTCAATATAACTGCAAAATCTCTGATTGCTGCCAAATTCATATTGTCTATCTGTAAATATTGTTATAAAGCTCTAAATGGACAACAACAATAATTCTTCAGTTCTTCGTCTTGAGAAAGAAGCTCTAAATGTTAAGAGGCTGCAGACTCACCGGTGGTACGACCGGAGGCGTAGAGGGACAGCACGGCCTGGATGGCCACATACATGGCTGGGACGTTGAAGGTCTCAAACATGATCTGGGTCATCTTCTCCCTGTTGGCTTTGGGGTTGAGGGGGGCCTCCGTCAGCAGGGTGGGGTGCTCTTCGGGGGCCACGCGCAGCTCGTTGTAGAAGGTATGGTGCCAGATCTTCTCCATGTCGTCCCAGTTGGTGATGATGCCGTGCTCGATGGGGTACTTCAGGGTCAGGATGCCCCTCTTGCTCTGGGCCTCGTCACCCACGTAGGAGTCCTTCTGACCCATACCGACCATCACACCCTGAGAGGAGGAGCAACAACAGGAGAGATGATGCATGTTTTCTAACTCTGAGAACACACAGCGAGGTGAAGATCTGAATTAAACACATGACTCCTCAGCGTGACAAGTTTCATTCTGACTGACAAAAACTTACACACCTGATACGAACAACATTGTGAACTTTAGTCCCAAACTGTAAGTTCCCGTAAACTGCTACACCTGCTGTACATATTTTATATGTCTATTAAGCTTTTGAAGCTTTCTTTATTCAAGAAAAAAACTTTAAAGTCCCTCAGAGGAACAAGTGTCTCTAACTTTAAGCTGTGTTGCAGTTCATTCCAATAGTGAAGTGCATAGTACCTGAAACCAGTCTATCCCAGTTCAGAGATTGAATGAGGAACTTCTTAAAGCCAAACTGTGACCTCATGTCACTAAGGATGTTAAATAAATCTACAGCCCAGACAGCAAAGCCTTATCAATGAAGACACAGGTCTGCTGGTTCCTTCTAAATGTACATTTACACATATTTTTGGCTTCTCTTCATGTGTCCAACAGGCACATTTTAGAGATTTCAGTAAAGGTGGAATAAAAGTTGAGGCACAATCTTAGTTTATATGTTCAGTACATTAAAATGTAGTTTTTTGTAGATGGGACTAGTTTTGGGGGACTTGAATAGAAGAAACTACTGTGTATAGTTTCATTTTCACTTCATTGTTGAGTGGGTCTCACGCTTTTGCACAGAATATATTAATCATTTTCATTTATGTATTTTCTTATGTCTACTCCTGTGGCCTAGAAATGATGTACATGTCTACTTGTTGCCATCGATAAAAACTTAAATGCCAGAACAAAAAAGTCTTCTCATGTTGAGGTCAGATTCTTTCTGCAAAAATATATTAAAAATGTAAAAAACAAACGAAAAAAAGACAGGAAAAGATACAGCATTAAGCAGTGTTTACTACATTTGGCTAATTTAATGAAAAAAAAAAACTGTATTTAAGTTGTAATCTCTGATCAAAGTGCTCAATAAAGTCCTAATAATGTCCTCAGTTGGTTTTTATTGTGAGCTGACAGGTGATAGAGTATTTATATGAGGTAGACACATTTTGGCCTGATGGTGGCAGTAGCGGAAAGGTCATAAGGTCAGCAGAATTAGTAGGTTACTTCCTCTTGGGAGTGTAAAAGTGTGAGGAGAACTTAATACCAAATATCCAAATCTAAGGAGCGAGCAGCGATGAGTTTAACCTCCTTGGTGAAGATAAAAAATGACAAAAAGCTGATATTAAAAGCAACTAAAAACTCAAGCGATCAAGTGTCAGATCCTGATTGTTATTATTTTTTTTTGTGTACCTGGTGACGGGGGCGGCCGACGATAGAGGGGAAGACGGCCCTGGGGGCATCGTCTCCGGCGAAGCCAGCCTTCACCAGGCCGGAGCCGTTGTCGCACACGAGGGCGGTGGTCTCATCGTCGTCACACATGGCTGCGGGTTCTGGAGGAGGGAAGTCAGAGGTGGTGAGTTGTCTGAAAAGCACTTCACACGCTGGAAAAACCACGGATCTGAACTCGTTATCTGTCTGATAAGGAGGCTTAACATCTGAGGTAAAAATAACTTTCCACTTTGGTTTAATTTAGCCTTCAGATACCTTCAGGTAGCGTCATAAACACAATGGCACAAACACAACAGAGCTGTGGATGTGTGATGTTTAGGTGCACAGACTTGATTTAATTCTTCCCTATAGCTGTTTATAAGTTGTTTGACGTTACATGTAAACAAACAGAATTGTATGTTAATAACTTCAATATTTGTTTCAGTATTGCATTTGCTTTTCGGCCACAAAGTGCTGTAAATCTGTGACTATTCATCCTTTAGTTACCAAAACTACTTCTTATGTAAGGTTTTATATTTATTGATTATCACTGGAGAACAAAACAAAATAAACATTACACTGTAAGTCACCCAATTATTTTTATGTTATTAATTTTCCAGCTAAAAAGATGTAACCTGCTAAATTTTATGTTGATTTTACCTCCAGAATTTTCTTTGGCAGCTTCTTAAATTATTCTCATCTCATGTGATATTTCTATTGTAGCAGGGCTGCTACTGACAATTATTTTGATTAAACTACATAAGCTATGAATACATAATTGTATTAACTACATGTTCTTCACTTGTGGAGTATGATTATAAACATCTGGTCATTAACTACTGTAGACTGTGTTTCTTCTACTATTAACAAACACTCCCTGTTGTGTTTACAGGCTAATGTCTATAGCTCATATGATATAATAGGATATGTTAGCCTTTCCTCTCACAGCTCTGATCCTGTTGATCATTAATCAGCTGAAAACAGTTTACTCAGCCTTTAATGACCTGTAATTAATAACCAAGAAATAAACAGAAACGCCATTAACCCTCATTTAGTATAATGATGCCTTCAAGTGCTCCTCATAAGCTCCTACATCTGAGCTCTAAGTAAGAATCACAGGCCGCTATTTATATATGTACTTTTCATTAGAATCATGCTGAACATTTGAATTAATAATACAAATACTACTTAGGAGCCAAGCATGGATGGCTAAGCTAACGTAAAAAAACAACAACAAAAAAACACTGAGTACTGGAAAAATAAACTCACTGTTTACTATTTCCATCAAAACATTAGTTTTATACTTAATTGTTTGTTTCTGTTTGTTTTGGAGAATGTAAACATAAATTCCCTGTAATGGATGTTTGCACAAAGTTCTAAACTCAATTAAATACTTAACCTTAAAGTAAATTGCTGAGTGAAAAAAGGAATCACCACCAAAGTGTAACGACATCTAAAAACTACACAAAAGCTGAGGCAAGATTGAATGTTGTTACTATAACCTTATAGCTTCAACCGGTAACACAACTTATGATTTAAAGAGCAATTACTACCCTGATTTTTGTCATAATAACTGAAGACCATGAAGTGTATACACTTATCTGCAAAAACACAACAGATCACTGTAGACTGGTTATTGTGCCATATTTAAGCCTCTGTTAGACTGATAATTTAAAGGAAAGGTTCATAATTTTCAAGCGTGTCTTAAAACGACAGTCAGGAGCCCAAAACCTCTTTCACTGTACATATGGACACCTGACTGCTGTTTTAAGACACACTTGAAAAATTGTAAACCCGTCCTTTAAGACAATGTTACTGTTAATGTTGAGGAAAATATACAATTTGAAAGAAAAATCAGTCAACTGCTACTCTATTGCAGACATACTATAACGTTACACGATCTTACTCTAATAATTACATTTGGAGTTTAAAAAATCGAAAAATATAACGTTTTTTGGTCGCTCTTTTGTAATATCAATATTTCCGACCGTCCCTGAACGCAGCAGGACGGTTCCTGCTGACTGTCACAACAGAAGCTGCTTTTTCACGCCGTTGACGGTTAACAGAGGCCGGCTGCGGTTCCCTGCCAGCTCCCGTCAGTTAGTCCGGATTATTTTCCGTCTGTATCACTCACTTAAACTAACAACAGGTCAAACTCCAGTTAATTCCAGCTCTCTGCTTCCCTTCCCTTCCCACCACCCATCCACCCGGTCAGCCCCGCTCCTCCAAGCCGCTTACCTCTGCTTGTCTCCGGCTGTCAGTGAGGGTACTTTAACCGCTGCTGGTTCCAGCTGAAGGCGGGGGTGACAGCAGCCACCACCGGGGTGCTTATATACCCCTTCTCCTCCATACCACCCGGGCTGTTTTTTGTTTTTTTTCTTTCGTCTCCCCCAGACAGCCGATAGGAATGTCCGGGTGTTGGACAGGAATTCAACCGGCCCTTCGTCCATATATGGACCGCCGCATGGAGGCTCGCGCGCCGCTCGGGTCATATATGGAGGCTCGCGCGCTACTCGGGTCATATATGGAGAGGAACCCCGCGCGAGTCCGCAGTGGAGCGCTCGAGCCCGTGTATGGAGCGAGACCAGACAGACGCACCGACCATTACTACTACTACTACATAGACACACACACACTTCTATCACTTCACAGGACATTACATTGGCTTACATTAATTTCCTGGATACTTATCCTAACCTTAAAGGTGCTGTATGTAAGAATTTCAGCTTAAAACAAAAAAAAAACTAAAATTATCAACAGAATGTGAAGAACTTTCTCAGTTGCCTGTAACAGCCTGTGGACTGATTTCTGTGTAAAGGACTCAGTACAGGTTTGCCAGGAAAATTCAAAGGATGTGACGTTTAAAGGCCTTTACACATCAGGGATGTATATATGTGTGTATATGTGTGTATATATATATATATATATATATATATATATACTTTTTTTTTTTTTTTTCAAACTGTTGTTTTTCTCTTTCACACAGAATGCGAGTATTACTTTACTCACACAGTGAATAAAGGCATCAATCAATCACAAAGCGTATAATCTGCACAGCTCTTTATTACAAAGGCCCACATGTGGTGTGTTTTGAACTTATTTACTGTATCTACATTGTTCGATCAGCTCTCGGTCTGTCTGTGAGCTCACCTGTTTCACTGCAGATGGGTAGGCTCACTTGCTACGGTGGGCGGTAAAATAAAGCCAATTAATCAATATATCGATTGATGTATCATCATATGTATAATCATCATGTTATATTATATATTAACAGTGTTTGTATTATAAATACAAAAACTTCTAATTAATTTAATTTCTTCCCATGGAGCCGACATGTAGACTATTTTGGTTCAGTAAATGTCTGCTGTCAGTCAGCTTGGCGAAGGCAGTTTGTCCATGTTGCAGATTCTTCCGCAAATTTGTGTTTCTGTCGCAAATTCGTATCACTGCTGATATGAATAGTTTTGATGTGAAATATCCGCAGGCGAATAGTTCACATTTTCGTGTTGTTTATTTGTCACATCCTCAGTGTGTAAAGGCCTTTATGTGCGTCCCCAAGTGCCTTGCCCCTCTTCTGCCCCCCTACAACAGTGCCAACAAAGTGCAGCACTAGCTAACATTAGCTTAGAAATGGAGTCCGCTAACGTCAACATACAACTGGCACCTGAGCTGGCTTTGTTCCTATTGGATAGGTAAGCTACCATTACTGCAAAGCATGTGAAATATATTGTAATATTGTGATTTTAGCTGTTAGTTTGTGCTGACGGATGGCGAGCACGCACGCAAGAGCGGGCAACAAGTGCTGGCTGCAGTTCACCACCAGCGTCATTAATGAGAAGGAATTTCTGATTCTGACACATAGCAGCTTTAACCCTAAACTTGCCTTAACTTTAAACCAAGTCCTCACCTTGAAATTAATGATTTGCGTTAAGGGGACTTGCTTATTGTCCCCATGAGGGAGACGAGTCCCCACAACAAGAGAAATACCTGGACCCCACATACACATATATACACAGACACAGTACACAGAGCAAACACCCATTCACAACTTAAGATGGGTGTTTTTTATTTTAAAGATCAACCCATGAAAAAGACACTATATCTAGTGATTTTATTTTTGATTTTAGTTTCATTTATTTGAGGTTATTACAAGAAGGAGGTCATTAAATCACACTCAGTAGCCTAAAAAAATGTTAAAGTGTGCAATATCATACTACCAACAAAGCCAACACAATGAATTGGCCTATTGTGCAAACCATAGACTGTATAAAAATATGGACATAGTTACCGTGACGTCACCCGTTGGTTTCTGAAGAGTGGTTTTGAAGCTCAAAGTGAGCTGCTCCGGCCGTCGCCATCTTGGCTGTACGTGACGCTATGTAACTCCCAGCCAATCAAAAATGGGCAAAGAGGCGGGCCGAATGGCTGAAACAAGCCACCTAGCGGCTGGCGGACCTGTCACTCAAAGCAGCCGTGTCCTTCATTATGCATAACTTTACGGTGTGAGTGAGTTATAAAAAAAATTCACCCCCCGTACAGTTGTCATGAAAGGGGAAATTAGCTATAGAGACCTAAACCGTCTTTTGTACCAGGCTGTAAACATGTTTATTTTTACTGTAAAGTTGGGCATTTTAACATGGGGGTCTATGGGGATTGACTCGCTTTTGGAGCCTCAAGTGGCCATTCGAGGAACTGCACTGTTTTTGGCACTTCCTCATTGGCTTCATTTTACAGCCCTGGAGGTTGCCGCTTGGTGCAAACCTACTGTATATCCTGAGAAGACTCTAAATCAAACGTCAAAGCTATTTTTCAGATGTTTTTTTTTTTTTTGAATGAAAGCAAACTGTGTAGCCAAAATTCATACCAAATTATTTATCTATTTATTTATCACTTATCTCATCTCTTTTGAATTAGAGGCTATGAACCCAGTATGGACATTGTCGAATTTAGATAATGTTCAATTAAGTATTTTTTATTTTAAATAACTGACTTCATTGTATTATGTACCTACTTAGGTTGCTGCTTGGAAGTAACTAATATGTTAGTTAATTAAAATAAATAAACTAGAAAGGGCTTGGTGCTGAAAATGTGTAGTTTCAATGTGATTTCAAAAATCTCCATTATGAAGTGTTGGTCTTGTTAGTTTGTTTAGAAACGGCTCCAAAGACTAACAACAGTGATCACGTTTTCACTCTCTGGAGAGTAGTTCTGTGTAAAGCCGCTGAGTACTACACTGTAAATTTCTCAAAGAACTTCAGTACAAAGTCCAGAGGTTGTGATATGTCGCACAACACACTAGCAAAACTGTAAACAGAATTGCATTCCTGCACACGCTCATTGGCGTCTGCCTTACACAGAACTACTCTCCTGAGACTAAAAACGTGATCTCTGTTATTAGTCTTTTGAGCCGTTTCTAAACAAAGAAACATGACCAAACTCTTCATAATGAAGGAACATGTCACCGAGTGCAGCGGTGTGACTCAGACGTGTTTTTAATAGTTTTTGGACAACAACGGAGGTCTAGAGCTCAGAGGAATAAGATATATCAGGCTTTGGATGCACCCACAATACTTGTTAGTAGATCAGTTCATTGTTGATTTGGATCCAAACATGAGATTTGTTGACAGTAAGAAAAAAATGGAAAATCGCCATCTTTATCTTAAAAATCAGAGTTGCCGCTGTTGTCAAAGTTTGGTACTGAGAGGATTCATTTAGCAAGTCGACTCGACAATAAACTTCTGTTTGATTTAAAAAACAAATTAAGGAATATTGTTCTCATCCTGAGTTAGAGTAAACCTACAAAGGAAGGTGGAGGAAGCCTGAGATTTCTGCTGGTTTTTCAGGAGGTTGTGCTGCTCTGCTGGAGGCTCAAACAACAACATCCACACAGCAGCTGAGTGACGTCCACCCTCCGGTTTCTAAAACAAGAGGGTCGGGACCTCCAGCACACCGGACAGCTGCAGAATTCCTCTGAGACAAAAACTGAGCCAACAGACTCATCTGTGTTTGTCCAACTGCTAACTGAAGCTCCACTGAGGTGATTCAGAGTTTTAAATGGAAAATGACCTGAAAGAATGACAGGAGACTGCAGTCATCAATACAAAGAGAAAGACGATGTAACTCAAACATTTGGTGACAGAACGACTCCCCGCTTATAGACATGAGTACATTTGAAATACTGTACTTTATCCAGAAGAAAATCCTGATCTTAAACATGATTAGTCTGTCGTTTGTTTCATCCCTGTAGGACAAATATTTTCTCACCTGCCTCAACAGGAAGGTCAAAGGTCAATATCAATTATTTTCAGCTGTGCATCTCAACTCTTCTGGTTCCTGACCCTTTAAAACAAATTTTGAATCCCCTGAAGGAGGCTGTAAAAAGTTAATGAATTTGTCCATTATACTGTTATATTGGAGATAATACTACTCAGCATTTCATAGAAAAAGGCCAGAACAGTAAAATCCATACCTGTACATGGTAATAATTTACTATAATCCCCCATAATTAGCAGTTATAATTAGTATATAAGCATTTGATACATTATAATGCAGTTATAAGCCGGTACAAAGACATGTTTAAGCGTTTCTTAAAGTATTTTAGTATTAAGTATTAAACTATTTGTCAGCAATTATAACTTATCCTAGAGACATATTGTTGAGTATCACCACTGTTTTATAAGTTTAATACAGCATCTATAGTTGCAGATTTCTTTCATCTTTATTGCACTCTGTGATTAGATAACTATATTTTGCATCAGATTTTTAGTGCAGCTTTTATGTTTTAAGCCTGTTGAACCCTGTTATTCCCATTACGTCACTTTAAAATGGTTTATTAACGATCAGCTAATGTTTTGATTAATACCTGACAATGTAATATAATGCCCTGTATATTTTTAAACAAATAACATTAATAATCTCTTCTATTATTGCTTTGCATGCTTATAAATTATCTCAATAACTTTGTAAATTTAAATCTTACATTCTTTTTAGGATGACTTTATATTATATATTATAACATCTGTTCAGGGACAAGAGATGAAAAATAGCCTCCTTACAGCAGTTTATTAATATGCATAAATAAACCAGTAAGTTAAAGACTTTTTTTGCATTTTGATGAATACATCAGATTTGTATTATTTTTGGACACATTTCTCAGAAAACTCGCAGACAAATTTGTCTTTGGGAAAATTGAGGATCTTGACCAGAATTTAAAATAACCTTATGAGCAATTATCATTTGTAAAATGCAGTATTTTGCTCATTTTGGAAGTGTAACAACACCCTGGATAGTGGTTTAATATATGATATAAACTCTCCTACTTAGAAAAGAGATATTATGTAATGTTATGTAAAGGTTTATCAACCCATTTAAAAGCAGAGCAGAAAGGCTTCTGTACAGCTGATGTCCCCAATCTAACCTACTTTACTATTTTTAGGCGACGCTGAGAGTCCTCTGCAGACGCTGTAGCTGTGAAAGTGGATCATCACGGAGGATCCCTGTCAGGGTGGCAGTCAGCCAACCAAGGAGTCCAAATCTATTAATAACCAACATCTGCCCTTCGTCACCACACAGGAGGAAGTCCTGACTAATGCAGGCCAGCTTCTGGTAATCGGTATCTTTACAGGCTCAGGTTTCTGCCACTTTCTAGGTCTGATAACTGCGATATCAGACGGCAGTAAAGAGAATTTAAACCAAGTTCCTGCAGAGAAATATTAAAGATACTCTACAGGCTATTATACTACTATTTATATTTTTATTAAAAATAATTATCTACTTAGAAATTGTTAGAAATTGTTAAAATTTCTTAATATCTACTCATCCTGCCTCATCTATCTATCTAAATACTTCTTAAATAGTGGAGTTGTCTGACTTCACCATTTCTAAGACTCTGGCGATGGTCCTGTTGTGGATTTCATTTAAAACAAAATTATGTGACTGGCATCTTGTATTATACCAGTAACAGAAATATGCTGGATGAAAGATGTGCATTTCCATTTCTCCTATAAATAATGGATTTTTAAAATATATATATTGATAATCTCTTACCATTTTGTACCTTGTTGTTTTAAAGCAGTACTTCAGGAAAGCCACTAGATGTCAGTAAATGACATTCACTGAACTGATATTGAATTTTTTGCAAATAATCTTCCAGCTTTAAACTAAATGTAAAAACATACATGTGTGATTCCTCAAACAGTGACTTTCAATCTGCAGTCTGAACAATCAGGTGAAAGGCTGACAGAAGGAAGTTAACCCTTTACTCTCTGTAAAATGATACTTCCTCACCGTTATTTTAAACAATATTCAACTCAAAGTACAGAAATATCAACACATTTATTTAGAAAAGGACACAATTCCTCAAACAACTCTTCAAAAGGATTAGAATACAAAGGAAAGCTGAAGTGCAGTAGGTATTAAAGGGTCATGGGGGGGGGGGGATTTACATCTGCGCTTGAAGATAATGTTCATAATTTGCTCGAAGAACAAATTCAAAATACGGCTTCGATTTCAAACTGCTCAGCTCATCCAGCTCCAGAAGCTCCTTGACATCAGGAAGGTACGTCTGCAGAGGAACACCTGAAAAATACAGTTTACTTTGTCATTTGGGAAAATCAAGTTCATTTTTCTTTTTAATTAATTTAAATGTATAAACTTTAATCTGTGTAAAAACACATATATCTGGATTAGATTAAACCTTAAGGAAGCTGAACAACAAGCTTTTCTGTACATGATACGTATGGAAGCTCATTTCCACCAAGAAAAGATAAAAAAAATACATGAAAAGTTAATAATGATAAAACTCCATGATATTAACTGTAAATTTCACTTGCTGCACAATTCTCATAATTTCTTAATCTTATAATAATAGAATAATTTTGATTTAGCAAGACTTTTTTTTTTTTTTTTAGATTAGACTGCAGCTCTGATATTTTTGACTTACCAGAATATTTCTTCATCAGTAGTTTTATATCATAACTTTTATTCATTCATCATTTTTCTGTTAATGACTGATATGAGCTTCCACAGATGCCTGAACTTTCTTAATTATGTTTTACTCAACAGCAAATTGTGTGTTTTGCCATCAAGACTCAACGACTTATGATCTCAAACTTATTTCCGTAGTCAAAAAGTAATCTGTGATCATAGGAAAATAAACCAAGATCCTCCATGGTCTCTGTGATTCAGACATTTAAAATGTGACTCTAGTTCCACTTGGCGATGAAATTAACTAAATGCTTGTATCATGTCGGCTGTTTTTTGGTTTATTTTCTCGAGACGGTTTCATGAACGGTCTTTACCTTCTTGTATGAGTTTGAGAAGGATCTTGACGAAGATGCTGTCCTTGGCGGCTTCCAGAGGGTCGTCGTTCCCGTCAGCGGAGGACCAGCTGGGAGGCATAAAGCATCACAGTCACAAATATGTAAAACTAATCAGTGACAACATCCAGGGACCACGAGCACACGATGGCGTGTTTATCCCACTTATTTTCTTTTATTTCAAATTTCATTCAGACAAATGATAAATGTCAAGTCTCCAACTGAAACAATAGATAAACAAAAACATGACGGATGGATCTTACTCGTCTCTCCGGAGCGCTCTGCCGAAGATCTCACATTTCAGAGAGTCGATGTCCACGATGTCTTCCTGCGACATGAACACAGAAAATCCACATAAATTGACTTTTAACTGCCGTCAAGCCCAACGAGTCGAACCACAAATCAGACCGATGCACTCGATGAAAACAGGAAGTTACCTCGTCGATGTACTCCAGGAGATCCAGAGCCTTTTTGAAGTCGTACTCGTTGGCTCCCCTGTTGTCATCGCAGATGTACAGCTGAGGACAGCAGAGGAGAGGACGGAGAAGTTTAAATTCATTACTGTCTGGTTTCAGAAACGTCCATGTGAACAGGAAATCTTGTTTCCATTTTCAGGTTAAAAGGTAATCGGTGGAGTTTTTGTCCTCTAAAAGCATTATGGAGCAGTTTTTTTAATGAGTGGGTCACTGTTTTGTTTGTGTCCTGCACCGGCAGGACACAAATCCATGGACACGTGCGAGTGGGTGACATGTTACATGCTCCTGACAAAGGTTTCCCACTAATCCACTGTTCTACAGCGGGCAGTAACGCGCCAACAAAGGCAGGGAAGAAGAAGACTGTAATCTAGAAAACATGGAAACATTTACGGAAAAATTCGCTTTGCAAATGTTATGTGAGGAAGAAAAAGGATTCAACACATTTAGTTAAACCTAAAATATATACACAGTGAATTTTGGTGAGTAACACTGAATGTAAACATAACTTTTGTTTACATTCAGTAAACTACGCTCATGTTTTCGCTACAGATACTGTATGCAGATAGTTTCGGTTTTTTAGGTTTGTTTTAGATTAGACTGCAACTATTAGTCGATGAATCAATTATTTAATCAAAAGAATATTAATCTGCAATTTTATTATTTTCATTATGAATTGATTATTTTGATAATTTCAGTCATTTTTAAGCAAAAATTACAAACATTTTCTAATTCCAGATGCTGTTTTTTTGTCAAACATGACAATAAATTCAGTATCTTCAGGTTTTGGACTGTTAGTTGAGCTGAAACAAGGGTTGGGTTGGTCGGGGTGGGTTATCACTGACATGATAAAAACTGTGTATTCAAAAAAGCAGAAATGAATAGAAGTATGCATACCAATGTAGATAGTAAATAAACTATATGTGTCTATTAAGAGGATAAATATGTACAGTTAATTAAAGAATAAAATCTGTGTACATTCACATAGTGCAGGACAGACACAGACAGTGTTCACAATATGAATTTGAATGAGACGTGGAGTTGATGTGTTTCTGGATTCAAACAAGAAAAAAATTTGCATGTTAAAACCTCCAGAGCAAAGTGTGTTTCCACAAACGACATCTCAGTTCCTCAGAGGATGTGTGTGTGTATGTGTGTGTGTGTGTGTGTGTGTGTGTTCACCTGAATGAGGTTGTGAGCGCTGAGCAGCGGCATGGTGTCGGGGTTCTGCTGTTTCTCCTCCAGTAGCTGTCGGGGCAGAGTCTCCTGGTGCAGCAGGAAGCGCTCCTGCTCCACGATGTCTGATTGGACGGATGAGTGACAGTGAAAAGTCTGATCACAGGACACGTTCAAAACTTTTTCAGCAGTATGAAAAGTGGAAAAGCTGCATCAAGTCACAGATCCAGAATCTAAAGTGATTCTCAAGCATTCAAACATCAGATTTTCACCTCACACGGTCAGCAATGAGACTCCAGTGATGACCAGCTCGTGTTTTTACCTTCGACTTGTTTGTTGACCTCGTCCTCTGGCAGGTTTGACGCCAGCGCCGTCAGCTTACTGAGAGCCAGCAGAGTCTTCTTCTTCACAAAGTAACGCGTCTCTGAGTTGGCCTGGCTGTAGAGCGTCCTGTGGGCCTGCACAGACGCAAGACAACAATCCTTTTTATTACTAATGAATCTATCAATTCATTGACAAATAAATCCTGAATATAGCTGGTAAAGTAATGGAGCTCAAACTAATGAAACATGAAACAGAGTGTGTGTTCAGGGTCCCAATGAATGGGATGTAAACAAATATATTTAGTATTAAAAAAGGACAGGTTCACGATTTTTCAAGTGTATCTTAAAAACAACAGTCAGGTGTCCATAGTAACAGTGAAAGAGGTTTTCCTCGCTGTAATCATTCCTCCTGTTCATACTGGATATTAAAAGATCCTTCAAATGTGCTTTCAATGGAAGTGATGGAGGCCAAAATCCACAGTGTGTCCACACAGTCATTTAAAAGTCTCTGTGAAGCTTATATTCAGCTTCAGCAGTCTGAGTTAGTCATATCAAGTGGATATCTGACACATTTACAGTCTTTTTAGCATCAAATTCCCTCTTTGTGTTTCCTCGGACAGTGTTTCCCTGTTGAGCTGCAGGTGGAAGTATAGTAACAAAAAGAGGAACTTTGGCACTAAAAAGACTGTAACATTGAAAGATATCTACTTGATTTGACTCATTTGGACGCTGAAGCTTCATATTAGCTTCAGATAAACTTTTAAATATATTTTTGCACAGAAGGAGGACTGTGGATTTTGTCCTCCATCACTTACATTGTAAGGTCATTATGAAGGAATCTATTAATGGTCAGTATGAACAGGAGGAATGATTACAGCAAGAAAAACAGGTTTCAATGGTCATTTGGGCTCCTCACTGTTGTTTTCAGACTGACTTGAAAAATTCAGAACCTGCCCTTTAATTGTTATGTTCTGTATTCTTCTTTAAAAAAAGAAAAATGACTCAAATCTGAACAGTTAAAGCAGAACATAATGTGAAAACATGATTTTTATTTACCTCTCATGACTACACTGAACAATTCATGGTTTTTTTTTTAAATTTTGAGTAGGAACTCACTGTTATATGTACAGTTTTGAACTAAAATGTTGCAGAGTTTCTGTCCTTTGTTCTGTTATGTGGTGGACAATATTTGGAATTTTGCGCACACACACACACACACACAAGAAAGTGTGTAGATGTACGTTATATATTTAGTTATAAATAATGTTTTTTCTTTCGGTTTTGTAAATGTGTTACCAGAAGATCGTTAACCAAAACAAACCAGGACGGCTGACTGAGTCACTTCTGCTAAAAAAAGGAAGTTTTTCTTTTTCTGTGTGTGTGTGTTAAACAGAGAACGTGTGTGTATGTGAGTCTTCAACGGAGAATACGTGTGTGTGTGTGTGTGTGTGTGTGTGTGTGTGTGTGTTTGTGGCCTCCCTGTATGAATGTGTTAACTGCAAGCAGGAAGGGAACTGTTCAGTGTGTGTGTGTGTGTGTGTGTGTGTGTGTGTGTGTGTGTGTGAGAGACAGACAGAAACTATATTTGCTGCTCTACTCTGGTTGTCACGAACAGATAAAGCAGGAAGGAAACAGAGTTTGTGTGTGGGTGTTTTTTCAACTTTACATTGTGTTAGTTGCAGACTGTGTGTGACAGGAAAGAGAACAGGAAGGAAGGAAGGAAGGAAGGAAGGAAGGAAGGAAGGAAGGAAGTAAAAAGGGAAGGAAGACAGGAAGGAAGGAAGGAAACAAAGGAAGAAATAAAGATAAAGGAGAAAACAGAAGGAATATAGGAGGGAAGGAAGGAAAAGAAGGAAGGAAAAACAAAAGGTAAGAGGAAGGAAGGAAGGATGGAATGAAAACGTTATCTTGTGTTTGTTCTTTCTTACACTGTTGTTGCTTTTTATGTTGGTAAAAAAAAAGGGAAGTGAGACTGTTTTATTTATTCTCCACTGCAGTAGAGCAGAGGGTGAGTTCAAAAGTAAAGCAAAGAAAGAATAAAGACAGGAAGGAAGGAAATAAGGGTAAAAAAAGAAAAATAAGGAAGAACGGATGGAAGAAACAAATGTAAACAGAACAGAAAAAAAAAGAGGAAAGACGGGATGAAGGAAGGACAAACTAGAGAGAGAACAAAGAGGTAAAAGGGAAGAAAAAGAAGAAAAAAAATAGGACAGAAGAAAGAAGGGAAGGAAACAAAAAAGGATGGCTGAAACAAAAGTTAAATGGAGGAAAGGACAAAGACAAATGTGAAAGAGAGGAAATATAATTCATGCTTTCACTGTTGTGATGTTCTATTGACGGGTTTCCTCATAAATATGATGCAACTCATGCAGAATTCAGCAAGTTACCATTTAGTCAGCTCCTTTCCTGACTGTAATCCAGCCTGCTTTTAATGACCTTTTATTGTTTTATCCACACATCTTTGTTTTTATCTTCCTTGTTGTTTTGTTTTGTTTGCTGTTTCTCTCGTCTCCATATCTGTTTTTCAATTCATCTTTATTTGACTTCAGACTTTGTCATTTGCATGTAAAGCACTTTGAGCTGCAATCTAATCTAATATTATTATCATCATCATTATTATTAAGAATAAAGATAAAATCAGAGGCAAGAAAACAAAGTGAAAATAAAAAGAGATAAGCTGTTTGTTTCAAGAAGGAAGGAAGTCGTACATGAGCATCAGTGACTGTGTGTGCGCGTGTCTTCTATTTATATTCTGCTCTCACAGAGGATGTGGTTTTGTGCTGAGGCATGAAACGTCTGTTTGTGTGTGTGTGAGAGTGTGTGTGTGTGTGTGTGTGTGTGCGTCAGTCATACACTCTGGTAGTCTTGGACGTGGATGTGGTGCAGCCAGCTCAGATGCTGGTGAGCCTGCAGGAAGCCGGCCAGCTGCTGGTGCTGAGCGGCCGGCTGGGACAGCAGCTTGCCCCTCTTTCCCTTCTCCATGTACCAACGAAACAGGAAGTCCGCAAAGTTCTGCGACGGGAGGCGTCATGAGAGATGAAGAAGAAGAAGAAGTGAGCGAGCAGCTGCAGAGAGCTCCAGGAAGTGACATAACAGTAAAACTGTAACTTCATTTATCAGTCAGAGGGAGTTTTTAACTTCACAGATGATGAGTGTGACTCATGTTGAAACCCACATATGAGTCACTTGTGCGAAATGTGTGATCACACTTCTGAGTTCCGAGTGAAAACATTTTGGTTTTCTCACGCTTGAAGGAAGTAATTGACTTAAATGATTTTTAAACAAAAGCACTATTAAAACTACAGTACTTATTATAAAAGTAAGCTGGTGAGAAAAGTTGCCGGCAAAATAACTGTAGCTCCAGATGAAGCAGAATAAACACCAACAAGGACAAGAAATAAAGCTTTAATCCTCCTCAAAGACATTTATCACCTTTTTTTTTTTCCTCAGTTTGAGACTCTGAGCTCAGGGAGGCGCTACAGGGTGCGTTTGACTACCAAAAATATTTTTAAGAAGTCTTTTAATATGTTCTAATGTTATATTTTATCTGGTATGTATATTGAATTGTACTTTATACTTACAGGTAGGATAAGGTTGGAGATTTTCTATATTTTTCTTATTGTCAGCACATCAAAACAATAATAAACTGATCTACTAACAAGTATTATGTGAGTCTGATAAACACTCCATTGTATTAGGAACACCTGTGCAATCCAATACAACAGCTCTGCCATAAATTATACTTTTATGAATCTTCTACGTTTTCAGTTTTCGTTGACGTTGTCAGAAAGGTGATAATTCTACTTTATGTTAATTATTGAGGTTGCAGCGGGTGGTGGTGTAGTAAAGTGCATTATATTGAAGGGTGTTCCTAATATTTTGTCCACCCCATTAACATACACAAGGAGGTCAAAATATTAGGAACACTTTTCAATAGTCCAGAGACTATAATTTCAATGTAGTCTTTGGAGCCATTTCTAAACTAATGTGACCAAACTCTTGGATTCTTCTAGAGTCTTAACAGTGACCCTCTTCAAGACCAGGACCACATGATGGAGGATGGAGGACCTGACTGGTCATAGCTGGAATTGAACCTCAGTGCTCTTTCTCAAACATTTTCAATTAATCAAATTATGTAGACCCAAATGATATGGAGTAAACGTGAGGTTGCCTTCTTTACCCGCTTCATAATCCAGCCTTGAAATGTAGCAGAGTAGAAGAAGAAAGTGGCATAAAATGGAAATACTCAAGTACAAGTACCTCAAAATTGTACTTGAGTAAATGTACTTTGTTATATTCCACCAGTGATCCCTTTTAGGGCTGCAGCTGATGATTATTCTCATCATGTCTTGTTTAATTGATTAATTGTTTCATCGTCAGAAAACATGTTAAACACAGTACTGTGGTTTTAGGCTCTAAAAGTAAAGTGAGGATGCTTTCAAAAATAATTCCATGAATATTTTTTATTTATCAATTAACCTCATGCGAAGTACAGTAAACAGAAGAAACCTAAATGAAATCAATATTTGCCTTTAAAACAGCAGCAGTTCTCCTCAGTACACCTGCACACAGTTTTTCGAGGTACTTAGATCTTATGTTTTAAGGGTTTTTAGTGCTTTATGTTACTTGTTATATGTTACACTACTAATAGGATAGAGTGCAACTTTACTGTCCACCAGAGCGGAAAGCGTGATAAAAAAAGGTGCCATGTTGAGTTTTTTTTGTAAACAAATCAGTTTTTCACTAAAGCAGACTGGTATCAGGTCTTATTTAGGCCTAACACATGGGCTGCATTTATTTCCTTCCTCATAAAACATGTGCAGCACATAAAATGCACTAGTGGAGCGTGACATACAAACAAAACAGGGACAGCTCATGCCAACATTGCTCCACAACACTGCTAGTGGTCAAAAACTGCACAGGATACCTTTACCAGCCTAAAGAATACGCTCATACATACCAAATAATCAGTATTTGACTGATTATTTCTGAAATGACCCTCCGTGTTTGTGTATTTGTGTACCTGGTCTGCGAACTTGGTGGTGTAGTGCTGCAGACGGCTCTGGTTGTCAGTCTGTTCGCACATCTGAACCAGGATGTCAAAGTCACAGTACTTCTCAGCCAGCGCTGCGACCCACTGGTACTGACCCAGCTCCACTGCAACACACAGCACAAACACAAACCTGCTCACACACACATATTCACTGTTACTGTCCACTGTTGTTTTTTGTATTTTTTAAATCCACTTTTTAACAATTTTTAAATAAATCTAATTTTTTAGAAGGATTGTTCCTCTAATATCAATCTTAGATGTTTTAGTTTTATAGGCTGTTTTTTTTTTATGTATTTGAGTTGTCTTATGTCATCTTCAGTGTATCTTGCTGTATTTCCTGCAAAGTTTACTGTTTAAAATTTACATATCAATCTGCTGGTAGTGTTTTTAGGTTTTTTTTCAAATAATGAACATATCTGGGTGAAAAAAAGGCTTCATCGGTCAGGCTCTAGTTTGTGATGCCTACAAGTTGACTATCTATAATTCTGTCGTTCTGCTTTTAATACTGTAATTTTGCTTTATTGGTCTACTCTGTAAACAGACAACATATATTTTCTGTCTGTCTGTCCAGAAGAGGGATCCCTCCTCTGTTGCTCTTCCAGACATTTCTTCCATTTTTCCCTGTTAAAGAGTTTTTTAGGGAGTTTTTCCATATTTGGATCGAGGATGTTGTATTATATACAGACTGTAAGGGCCCCTGAGGCTAAAATGAGATTTTGGGCTACATAAATAAAATTGACTTAACACTCACATAATGGGGCCAGCAGCTCGGAGCGGCGCTGGCTGTACTCCATTTCTAGGCTGTTGTAGCGCTCCTGTTGGGCCCCTGGGGGCCTCTGCTGCTGCAGGGAGGTCAGCTGGGCCACATAGCCGCCCAGGTAGATGTCCAACAGCGCCACCAGCTGCTCACACAGGGCGCTGCGCAGCTCTGAGTCAGCATGTGGGTACACGGAGCGCAGGATGATCTCGTGTTGACGGGAGATGACGGTGCGAATGCCGCCGACGCCGCCTGACGCTGCAGGAGAAAAGGTTGTAGATTATAAATCATCATAAACAGCTATTTCTACAGGTAACAAACCAACACTTGTGAAAGATGACATTGTGTTACCTGTCCATGGGATGTACTCGGGTTCTGCAGCGGCGTTTTCAGAGGCTCTGTACATAGAGGCCTTAGTCTCTCTGTACTGACCTGCAGCCTGAAGCATGTCCTGCACACACGCACACACACACGGGATACATGTTTAGAAACATTTTACATTTCCATAAATTATAAAAAATTCACACAACAGAGGGTTTAATGCCAGCCGTATCGAATTCAATTTCATTTTTACAACACAATATCATAAAAAGCAATTTAAAATTAAAGCTGCAAGCAGCGTTGAACGGGCCCTCACGCCTCTGCGCACGTCGGGCTGCAGTGCAATCGAAGGGCTTCTGTCACGCGCATGAAGATGTCTTCAGACCCAGGCTGTTTTCAGACAGTGCTAGAAGGAGATAAACATCACTTCCTTCGTCCACTGTTTTGCCCGCTGTTGGGGCTGCTTCGCTGAAATTTCGTGGGGGGCGCTATTCAGCCAGTTTGCATCACTAATGGAATATTGTCATGTAGACGTGTTCAGGCCAGGAGTCTTATCAAACAGACTGTTTGGTGCAGACTGGAGCATTTACAATAAAGTTAGAGCAACTTCCTCTGTCATGGAGAAACATCAAATCTCAACAGTGTGAAGATGAGAATTTTCTGAAAGGTGAGACATGTCTGTCTTGCTCACACCTGTGTCATCAAAATCATGCAAGTTTTGGGCCCATTCACTTGAATTTCAATTCGTAAATTGAAAACTCTTGATGAGTTTGTGTGTAAAACAAATTAATTTCCTAATATTCGTCAAGTCTATTTTTGGAAAAGTAAAGACTTTTAACCCACATGACCTGGTCAAAGTTTGATTGAAATGTTAATCTCTGTTAGTGACACGCTGTCTGCCCATGACTTGTACTTACAGCAGTTTGTTTACTTTGTCTTAAAAGAGACATAAAATTTTGCAATTAATCCACTGTTCATATGCCTGCCGAACCGTGGGGGGCGATCCGTACAGATCACGGATCAACTATGATCAGTTATACCACTAGTTAAGACTTGTTGTTCTAGTTACTAATAGATTATTACTGAATATACGGCTCAACTTAAAAACGAACTAAAGAAACTGTCAGAAGCAAGCAGCCAGACCTCCTGCACACTAATCATACAACATCAACAGATGACTGAACAACCACTCAATTAAAAACTGGATCAATTCCACATGAATGAGTGAGTCCAGACAGCTCACTGTAACTCCAACAAGCAAACTACCCACAACATCTTATATATATATATCTCTGCTGCATTCTTGTTAAGGAGATAAATTCACACAACAGCAGAGAGAGAAGCTGTATCTGACTCACGTTATCTGATGTCTTCTTCTTTCTTTCATGGTGATGAAGTATTCATGTCATAACATCCATTTGTGGCTGTTGGTCATCTTGTTTGTTAGTTAACAGAACTTTATGGCTGCTGCTTAACCAGTCTGATATCATTAGCATCAATGACAAACGAGCTAAATCTCCTGGTTGTTTCTCTCTCCAGCCGCTCCCCAGCAGTGTCCTGCTGCTGCTGCGCTGCACAGTCCAGATCATTTCTCCCATTTGCTTAACAACAGTCCTTAAGAGTCCTTCCATGGATGTATAAAGAGTCCTTCAGGCTGCTACAACAAGCCAGCCGTTGCGTTGGCTAACGCAAGGAGCTATCTACTGCTGCTACTCTGCCTTACAGTGGAGAGAATTGAAGATGAATTCTGGAAACTATCATTGGACCAACTCAATGTCAATATTGCATTCTGGTTGTTGATTGGTTAGGGAGGCCGTCCTCCCTTGGAGCATCATTTTACGTGTCTCTTCCAAAGAAGAGAGAAAAAATATGTTGTGAATAATACTGAAATTTGGTAATGGTTTATTTCAACCAAATATTCTTTTTTTATATTTTGATCTCCCTCTTGCCACTCAAAAAATAGGAGGATCAACCTCCTCTGCCTCTATGGACCAGCCTCCACTGTGTGTGTGTGTGTGTGGTACCCCCCCCCAAGCCAAATCTTACATTAAAAATCATATTTTTTTGTAGGAAATTTCGTTGCAATTCCATTGATACAGGTTTGAAAGTGGTCAGACTTATAGTTTAGACGTCAGAAGCCTCTGTTTGACACAAAGTTCATGCCTCCCCATTGCTTTACATTGTAAGGGTCATGTGGCACTGCAACTTTCGGGGCTTATAAAATCCAAACCGTTCGAGTTATTACAAAGTCTTTAACACCTTTTTTCAGCACAGTGTCATAAGTCATGTATCAAAGTTTGAAATCGATACCATTAACGCCCCTGCAGGAGATAGCATTTGTTCGGGGGCCAAAATTGAGGCAAAGTCTTATATTGACAGACTAATTGCAGACTTCCTATAGGATTCAGGTCAGGGGTGTCAGCATATGACTTGTAGGTCTTGAGACACATAATTGAGTTTTGGTTTGATCTCTCTACAACATTCCAATGGGCCGTGGTGGCCATTTTAGTTACATAGGTGGCACTAGAGAACACATTTTGGCACTTTGGAGGTTAATTTTTAGATTCTATCAAATTTTTCACCAGACCTGATGTGCGTGCCAAATTTGGTGACTTGTTGAGCATGTTTAGGCAGTCAAATTATGGTTTGATGTCTCGTAATAATAAAGAAAGAAAGAACAAACAAATAAACACACGTTCACAGCACCTTCGGTGCTCAGGCCCTAAAAAATAATTTATAGCATAAATAAAGAAAGACAGCATGCATACATGAACACCCATACACACATACACACACACACACACACGCTAAAAGCTAAATTAAATAGAAATGTCTTAAGCTTATTCTTAAAAGAAGATAACGTTGGTGAAAACCTCAATTTAGCAGGAAGGATGTTCCCAGCTTTAAACTTTTAAACTGCATCACCATAATTTGATTGCACCCTGTGAATTAGGAGGAAAGTTTGTCCTGTGAACTAAGAACTTTGTTGGGTTAATAAACTGGGAGCAGGTCTGATATTAAGTTTGGAGCAAAACTTTACAGTCAATCATGTAATGAGCAGGGAGCCAGTGGAGTTGAGTCGGGGTGATATGATTACTCTTTTTGATCCTGGTTGGGACGCGGGCAGCTGCATGAAGCCATTGGACGGCTTTTACAGAAAAAAAAGTGACAAGCATGTTACAATAATCTCTCCTGCTGGTGACAAAAGCTGGAACAACTGTTCCTGTGTTCAACTGAGACAGAGAGAAACTAATTTTAGAAATATGTCTGAGGTGATGGAAGGCTATTTATTGTGGTGATGTTGCTGATGTGTGAATAAAATTCTAAATTAAGATTCAAGTCAGCATCAACAATAACTTCCAGGTATCTTGACTTGTTCAGTGGTTGTTAGAGACGGAGACATCCAGAACGAGGGGCATCGTCTTCCCTGTGGTGGTACAATCACTCCTCATGAAATAATTGAAGTGTTGAACATATTAAGATATTTTGTGACTCCAAAATTAAATTTTTATACAGCGTGATTTTCAGGGACAGGGTGAACGTTGGAACCTGAGGTCTGCTGCAACTGTCAGTTCCGAAAATCTTTATAAATTACTTTTATTTGAGAACAAGAAAGCCATCACACAGAAGTGGCTGCAGGCAAACTCTCCATCAAAGGACGATTGGACTGCAATTATCAATGAAATACACTGTATGGAGAAACTGACCTTTTCCTAAAGACTATGATCTGAACAACATAAATACTGGAAAACATGGACTACATACTTTATGAACAGGGCTTGAAATTAACTTTTTTGATCACCAGCCAAAACATTTTTCTTGACATATATAGTATTATAAAAATATGCATAGTATTAGTAAAAATAAGAGATATAGCATAATCAATCGCCACCAAATGGTTCATCTTGTAATTTCCAAACAGATTATGTTTTTTTCTGGATAAAATACAAGCCACTCATGACCTGACCGCCATCTGGCATCAAATGTCATCAAATGTCTCATTTCCTCTTCTCTCGTCCTTTGTTTTCTCTTCGTTCTTCCTCTTCTGCTCATTTGGGTTTTTGCCCCACTCAAAAATTGCAGTCGATTTTACCAAACGCTGGTTGTATTACACGTCATGACATAGTGTTCATGGGAAATGAAGGATCAGCCTGATTTTTCTGTTTCTGCAGCCTGATTCAAACAGATACTGTGATATTTAGAGCTCAATTCATCATTAGCCATGTTGGTGAGTAACTTTACGTTACCCACCACAGTTAGTTTTAACCTGCATTTGGCCGGTTAGTGGGTGTTAATTTCAGTCCCCCTCTATAAATGTCTATGAGATGTGATTGAAAACCCTTTCTGTACTACCGTGTGACCCGTTCTTTAACCTGAAAACACAAATAAAAACAAAGTTACTAAAAAAAACAAATAATGGGAGTCTTTACCTTAATGATGTTGTTGACTGTGAGAACGACCTCGGCCCACTGCACAGAGTCGACCGGATTCTCCTTCAGACTCCGCTCCTCCTCCTCCAGCAGACAATCAAACACCGAGGAGATCTGAGACACCTGCGAGTGCACCGAAACCGAAAACATTTAACTCACTGCTGATCCGACTTCCAAACACGTATGATCACATCAGAGCTGTTGCGCAGAGAAACAATCACCTCTCTGAAGAAGACGTCCGCAGGTGTGAGGCTGGGCGGCACGACGGCGTTGTTCCTCTGCAACGCGACGCCGATGGCCCGGTTAACCAGCTCACCGTGCTTGGTGTGGTGGTTCTTCAGCACCATGGCCACCTGCAGCTTCTCAGCATGTTCACACAGCAGCAGGCGCGTTGCCATGGGAGACGAACGCACCGTCACCTGACTGAGTCGGTCCAGCAGACCCACCTGAGAGAGAAGGACGGGGACATTTTAGAGAGAACTGTACTGATCCTTGACTTGTCTCCTCCATAAGGTTCTACTATCTTCCCTAAGAAGGTCAAAAACATGTTTTTCTTCTTGTTCCTTCAGTTGGATGTTGTTCTCTTCTCTGTGCAGAATGATATATATGCAAAGTTTGTTTTCACATTCATCTCCTATGTGAATCTATGCAAATCTAACTAATTCTGTATCGTGGTCCAGTATTCAACTTACACAAGTGTGATGTAGAAACTTGAAGCCTCCAGTGGACTTTACAGTGAAGCAGGAGACATCATGTGTCCAACAGTTTAAGTTTTGAAATGAACAATATTTGTATATTTATAGATTCTGTACGTTTAATGAAGGAGAAATAGATGTCATTTTAAGGATTTTAACAATATAATTAAACCTATTTATGGAAAAACCATATCAAACATTAATTATTATTCCAAGCAAAGCAAAATGTCTTAAAGCATCTTAAATCTTTAGGTTTTCAGTGAAACCTGAAAAGTCAAACCTTTGGCCAAAGAAGAACTGAGCAGTTTTGGATGCAATAGCACCACCATGTGGACATTTTCAATCACATCTCCTGTATCCATTCCATTAATGTCAATGAGGACAGATTAAATATCAGAAACACTTCTTAAAATAAAGCAACACCAGCAGAAACTACAGTCTTAAAAACTACAAAGTTGAATCAACAGTTTTCTGAAACAGTTTCAACAAATACTTATTATTACCTTAATGACTGCATTCGTTTAAGCTATATGTACCTCATAAACTTACAAAAAAATGTTTATATATACATGGTAAATATGGAATTTCTCCTGATACAGAACAAAAACACAAAATCCTTAAAAATTATGGCAAGAAAGAGAAAATATTTAAGACCTTTGTAAATTTAATTTCTGACTTTTTACTCTGCCCCTTCAACCTGAGCGGAGGTGTCAACAGCCAGAATAACTGAACTTTAAAATGTAACACCTGTCTGTGTGTGTGCTTGTGTGTGTGTGTGTGTGTGTGTGTGTCTGTACCTGCAGCAGGAAGTCCATGAAGCAGCCGTGGGCCTTCATCTTGTCCTCCAGCTGGTGGAGGATGATGAGAGAGGTGAGAGGGAAGCCGGCACTCTCTGGAAGAACAGACACACACATTTGAATGAAACAGTACAAACCGGTTTAAATGAGCTGTTCAAACACTTTCATCATAAAGTCCACTAATAAACATTACATATCGATACAACTCAAGATATCTCGTCTTCAATCAGAGGCTCTAGTGGCGTCTCTGTGATGGGTCTCATAAGCAGTCCAACATAATAAATGCTATTTTAAACTGGGGAGAAATGCTACAGCTGACACATTTAAGTGAAGCATTTAATTTTAGGCTTTTTAAGGGTTGGTCTATAGCTTTTGTCACTCTCCCTCGTTCCTCCTCACCATCGGGGACAGACTCGGCCCAGCGGGGGTCGGAGGCCGGGTAGTCGTCCACCAGGTCTAGGTTGATGCGGGTCACCATGCCGTCCAGCTCGGCTCCCTCCTCCCCATCACCATCAGCAGGGAAGAGCTCGTCTGTAACAGTCTGAGCCCCGACCAGGTCGTTACTGAGAAAGGAAAGGAGGTCATGTTTTGTTTATAGTATTTACAATTTTTCTTAAAGTAATAAATGAGGCCTGAGCCACATAAAAGATTATTCCAAACATCTTTTACCAAATGTGATGACAATTTCCTTTTAAAAGTTTAAAAGGAATATATATATATATATATATATATATATATATACACACACACACACACACACACACACACACACACACACACACACACACACACATATATATAAAAACATACCGACAGAACTGCAGGAAAGCCGCCTTCAGCAGTTTGGTTTTGTCCTCCTGAGCTACGGGTTCGGCTCTGGTCGGCGTCTCCATGGCTGAAACCTTCAACAGAGAGTCAAAATTATTAACATATTTTTAGATTTACAAATGCATATGAAGAGAATTCAGTGCCATTTCCTTCGTTTCTTTTATTTTTTGTAACTAGTCAGGTAAAAACCAAATTCCAATGTGTGAAAAGTGTTGACATACAAGTATTGTGAAAGGCTGAAGCAGCGTTTTACAGGGAGCCAGAGGGGCTTATCTCCCCTAGAAGAGACCTGAGGTCTCAAAATCTGGAGTTTGGGGGGGGGGGGGGGGTCTCAAAAAACTGATAAATAACCACTAACATTTCTAATGCTGCAATCAGTTATATAATACATATATAATATCTAATTGAACTCTAATGTCATGTCCTCTGTCATTTCAAGTGTGTGTCCTGCCCTGATCAGAGTGGCTGACTTTAACTTCGAACAATAACGTGTCTGTGTGTGTTGTGTGTGTGTCACATGATTGCAGGGTGTTTTTCATGTATCATGGCTGTTTCACCCTAAATGGTTTTGTGTGCCTATAGTGTTATTATTATGTGTCGGATCAGTGATTGTCAGATCTCTCTCATTATTTCTGTCATGCATTAAGGCTGAGTATCGCCTCTCTGTCTATTAGAAAGCAGTGAAGACTTCACTGCTCGTCTCAATCAAACACATTTAACCACAAGTCCAAGATTTTGGAATAGAGTGGATGTAGGAAACGCCTTCCAGTAGCAGTTTTTCCACACAATGGAAAATTAAGTGGAAACAGGCCCAAACTTTACATTTTCATATTTCTCATATTTTTCATATATTTTATTTTCTCTCTCTCTTTATTATTTGGTGTTAGAGGAGGCAAAAGCCTGATAAAGTACTCACTTTCCCTCCCTGGGCTGAAGTATTAGTATCTGGTAAAATAATTATCAGCTTCCTGTACATGCTGCATTAATTATGATTGTTTTGAGCTAAGAGGCAGTAAAATATCCTTCTTTCTCTTCCAGTTTTTGTCTAAAGTCTTTTCCTCCATTCGTCCTGAAGCTCATCAGACACTGTGTTTTGTTTTTGTTTGTTTTTGTTTTTTTTTACCTCTGGAGCTGCAGCCAGCGAGGAGCACAGCGAGTCCTCCATGGTCTCCGGTAGAATGGAAGCGCTCTCTCTGGCCACCACTGCAACAAGGCCACTGTTCTGGGAGAAAAACACCGGCAGGTTAGCGCAGCAGCCTCCTCCACGTACACCGTCACCTGAGGAGACAGAGAGGGAGATGTCAACACAGATATGCAGAGACATTTATTGTTTGTTCTTCATATGTGTGTAATTATTAGATCTTTCTCTCATGGGTGTGTTCGTGCCGGGCGTCTGCCATTTCTTAACATGCTCATTAAAGTCCAGATTAAACAGCACTTCAAGAGTATCTAATTTGATTTGATCATTGAAAAGTGGGCGTGCGATAATGAATCTGAGCTAAAAGTTGAAGATTGATTGATGGGTGGATGTGATGATATTATTGGTTGAAATTGGTTTGAGTCAACGTAAGCACGCATATTTTGTTTTACAGGAAGTAAACATGATTGGATTTTGAAATAAGAATACAAAGAAATTGATTTTTTGGGGGCATATATTGTTAAATAGGTGCAGAATATAACCAGGGATGTGATCTAAAAGGGTTAAAAAGGCATTTTTCATTTAATTTTGACTTTAATCAGAACTAAAAACTGTGTTGTACAAATGCGGGTCTCAAAATTATTATTAGCAACCTCTGAGCTACATGTATGTGATGTTACAAGTTTACATGTGCTACAGTTGTTTTATAATTAATAAAAGTATCTTCCAACCTGCCTCCTATTTTTATTACAACCCAGAACACCATGTGTAAATTAAACTAATAATAAAAATAATAATAAAGCCAATAAAGTTTTCAATATGACTTCTCACTCATAAGGAGATAACAGGAAGAGATTTCTTGTATCAACAATGTTTTTCTGGCAGCCTGTCGAAATAATAAATGATAAATGAGCAATCTTTCCCTAATTTTGAAGCCAAATGTGTCCAGAAAAAGATGCTGTTGTTATTCTTCCCCAATAAAGTTAAAAAAATAATAACATAAGTAATATATTATTTTATTATAATGCTTGAATCTAGATTATATAACTTGAACAAGTCATGTCCATAACTGTTCTTTCATCAAGATTATAAACAGTAACAAAGCACTCTTACCAACTTAGAAATCTATGGATTAAAAAGTTCAGACCGCTTTATTAATTTTTATATTCATGATTATGTATTTAATGTGTTTTATTCTCTCTCAGTTTCTTGGTTGTAATTAATTGTAATATAATTCAGTAATCAAGCCTTTCAAGATCATTTGAAGTCTTGCATAATTCCATCTCTCTCCATGTTGTAAAGTTAAAGTGAATTATTTCTAATCTGATTCTTGACCTGTTATTGTCCTTTAAAACCAAAGATGAAGACAGAGTTCATTTTCTGTCATAGACACCTCAGGTTTCTGCTAACGAGTCTCACCAGCTGAGTTGAAGCTGATTTTCTCATCAGGTAGTCCTCCCCTGCTGGTTCCCGTGGAGCAGGCGAACACCAGCTCCTCGTTGTAGAGGAAGGCGGTGGAGCCGGGGGACCGCGGGACCACCAGCCGGGTGGCCTGCAGGGCCTCCTCATTCTAAAAGGAAATGACACATCAGAGTTTTATTTTAAAATATTAGGACTGGAACAACATTAGTGAGTTTCAAATCTCTATATGTTGATTTTTTTTAAATCAAACAAGTTGCTGCGTGTATGCAGTTAGCCTTTATGGTGCTCATAAAACAACCTTCATTTACATCTCGTGGAATCTAGTGATGTAGATAGTTTTAGTTTCATGTGCCCAGGTGAAGATGAAGGAAACTCAGTTTGTGGTGCTCACAGCATTAGTCTTGATGATCCAAAGAACAAGCTAAACAGTTTCCATAGGAACTATTTCTTCAGTAGAAGATGGTTATAATTAAATGATGTCTGGCGACTTTCTATATTTGTCTTATCATCTACAAATCTCATGTGCAGAACCAAACCAGCAAAGAACTCATCCTTCTAACAAGTGTGTGTATCCAAAGCCTGATATATCTTATTCCTCTGTGCCGTAGACCTCCAGAAACTATTAAAAACACATCAGTGAGTCACAGCGCTGCACTGGCTGACATGTCCCTTCATTATGAGAAGTTTGGTCATGTTAGTTTGTTTAGAAACGGCTCTAAAGACGAATATCAGCATCACATTTTCAGTCTCTGGAGAGTAGTTCTGTGCAAGGCAGACGCCACTGAGCATGTGTGTGAATGTGGTTCTGTTTGCAGCTTCTCTAGCTTATTGTGCTACATATCACAACCTTTTGACTTTGTACTTAAGTTATTTAAAATGTAGTACAAACTCTTCACAATGAAGGAACATGTCACTCAGTGCAGCGGTGTGGCTCACTGATGTGTTTTAATAGTTTTTGGACAACAACGGAGGTCTACGGCACAGAGGAATAAGATATATCAGGCTTTGGATACACAGACAATTACTTGTTAGTCAGTTCATTGTTGGTTTGGTTCTGTAAATGAGATTTGTTGACAATAAGAAAAACACAGAAAATCACCAGGCTTATCCTTTAATTGAATGTCCTTTTTACTGCACTGTTAGCAGCACAAACTAAATCATATTCACCTCAAAAACTAACCAAAACTACTATACTGTACTATAGATAATAAGGTAAGAAACGTTTTGGGTGAACTGACCCTTTAATAGAAGAAGACGATGAGTCTGAGCCCCTTTGACTGACACTCTAAACTGATTTGAATCCACCCCTGCAGTATCAGGATCAGAGACGGGATCGGGACTGACCTGGAACGGAGCGCTGTATTTGGTGACCTCCACGGTGAACTGGTCGGAGATGGCGGCTCCGTGGTCCTGTAGGGTGACCAGGCAGAAGTAGGCCAGGCAGGGACTGTCTGCCGGGTGCCAGGCTGCAGCCAAAACCACCAGGCCGGCTCTGAAAAAAAACATACAACGAAGCACTCGGTCACACCTGAGCTATAATCTGTAAAAAAAATGATGAATAGTAATACACAGATATCCTGTAAAGTGACATCAGTAAACTAAATACTGCTCATGTTTATATGGAACCCCATATTGAAGAAGTATAATCACGCATATCACATGTTCAAAAAGTGTTAAAGTACATTTTGATTCATTGATGATAGTTATATAGTATATGTTAACAGATTATAATACATATGTGAGTCACTCTTTGAGATTTATGTATTTCTGAACGAGTTTTCATTCTCTATTTCCTTTAATTGTTCATTATTTTAAGATGTTCGATCACACAATTTTTAAAAAGTTATTATTTAAGCCTCATGTTGTTCATCTGTTTACAGCTGTCTGTATATTTACTGTTGTTTTTCCATTCCAATGGCCTAAACAACATGGTTTGTCTCTGGAGTGACTCTAATAGGTATTTATTAAATGTTCTGCGAGTTTGTTAGATATTAATAAAACAACATTGATCATATTGATATGAAAGGTGGATTTTTAGATGAAAGTTCTCGCTGAACTCAAGATATAAACAAGACAATTTCATATTTTGTTTTACAAAAGTATAAAACAAGCAAAAAGTCATGCAGACACACACACACACACACACACACACACACACACACTCACTGGCTGAGCTTCATATCCAGGTACGCCACATTCACTCCCTCCTTCATCTCCTCGTAGTTGCTCTCTGACCCCTGGTGGAAGAGAAATGTGGAGAAATCCTTTAATGTCTTACAACGACATTTTCTGTATTGAAGGTCTTAATGTTAACCAGACATTTACAGGCTAATCTAATCAATATGGCTGCTGATCTACAGCATAAATGATAGAATGCAAGAATTTTGTTGAGGATTTGGTTCAGGTTAGGGCTGAGCAATATATCAATATATTGATATAATGATATGAGAGTATATATCTTGAGAGTTTGGATATCATGATATGGTGATATGTCATAAGTGTTGTGATGTAATTTTCTGAACTTAACCAGACTGTTTTATTATTTTCATTTACCCACTTAGTCATTATATCCACATTACTGATGATTATTTATCAAAAATCTCATTGTGTAAATATTTTGTGAAAGCACCAATAGTCATCCCTACGATATTGTTGAAATATCAATATTGTGATATTTGGTCAAAAATATCATGATATTGGATTTTGTCCGTATCGCCCAGTTCAGGCTTCTGGATTCTGTTCCAAAAGTAGAAAAATCTCATTCGAAATCCTGTTGACATTTGTCATAAACACACATCCAGCCTTGGAACAGAGTCTTTCTTAACAGGATGTCATGTCGCTCGCTCCATATGTTTAGAAAAGGACGGTAATTAAAACATAAATAAAGACGTCTGTAATAGCAGCAGGACAGAGAGGATTGAACAGTGTAGAAGATTTTAAACAGCAGAGATTCTATTATATAGAGATTAAAGAGTTAGAAAATTAACTTTAGATCAGAGCGTTTGAGAAACTACGGACGAAATCAAGTTATGATGATGTAACAACCTGCGCTGCTGTACCACTACATTTTCATGGGAGCTGTAGGTGGTTGTATGATAAAAAATTAACTTGTTTACTTGTAGGTTTAAACTTCTCAGAGCGGGTGCTGTAGTGGAGCCGATGTGTTTTAGAATATGGAAAATAAACTCTAGGAACACACTTTAAGAGAAGCTGGTGGAGCAGAGGCGAGCCCAGACGTGATACATATATGGTATAAAGTAATTTCTTTTTGGTATGAAGCACTCCTGTACAATACTGAACTCAACATAATATTGATACACTAGATCTTCTGCATCCTTGTACTGACCCAGATAGCGTCAGCGATACTCTCCGTCAGAGCTCTCTGGGCGTCCCAGCTGAGGATCTGGTGCTCCGAGCTCTCGTCCACTTCCCATTTACTCAGACTGGAGCTGGTCAGCGTGTACAGACAGCTGGCTCCGCCCACCCACAGCACGCTGTGCAGCTGGAACGAAGACAGAGGTAGTTAGGCAGACGAGGTTTAGAGATCAAAACGTTCAGTCGCTTAATTCATTAACGTCGAACCCTCCAAACCTTCTTATCTTTATAACTCTCTGGTGACCATTAACGATCCTCTACACAGGGGCGATCAAGAAAGACCAAGAGAACAACAACAGAAATATTTCAACCCACTAACTTCAATGCAAGATTTTTTTTCTTCTCGACCAAAAACATTTTTATTTTATGTGTTTAACTTCAATTCATAAACAGATCAGCACATTCTAGGCCTCGTAAAGTTATCGTCACCAGAAGCTTTACTCCAATCTAAGCTTTGTTGTAGAGCTGCAACGATTAATTGATTTCTATAAAAAATACAATGATTACATTAATCAGACTATTTTGATAATCAAGTCATCAAAAAAAAAGTAAAAATTCTCTGATTCCAGCTGTTTAATTTGAATATTTTTAAGGTTTCTTCGATCTTCTATGACAATAAACTGAATATTTTCAGGTTGTGGACAAAACAAGACGTCACTTTGGACTTTGAGAAACAGTGATTGACATTTTTTACCATTTTCTGACATTTTATGGACCAAACAACTAATCAATTAATCGATAATGAAAATAATCATTAGTTGCAGCCCTACTTTGTTGTCACAGTGCCAGCCTTGTTCAGGGCAGGAACATTTTTTTTATGTATTTGTCAGAGTATGTAAAGGTGTTTTATTATAATTTTGTTCCATTTATTTATTTCTAATCTCATGTAACCACAGCAAATGAAATAATCCACTCTGCACCGAGAGGAAGAACCATCCCATAAAAATTTCAACTCCGTCCATTTAGCGCAATTTGTTGATCATCAGAAATATAATATTAAAGTCATTAATTAATCAAAAACACCAAATATTCTCTGGATCCAGCCTCTCCACGTGTGGATTTGCTGCTTTCCTCTTGTTTTTTTTCCACCATTAACTTCACCCACTCAGCTTTACATGTTTTGTCTTCACATTACTCACTGTGTCGTTAGCCGGCGGGGAGAGGATGCCGAACAGGCTGGAGACTCTGCGTCCGATGCCGGACAGCATGCCCTGGCCCTGCTGCAGAGCTCGATACTGCAGCTTTCCAGAAGAATCCGCACCCGCTCTCAACAGCCGACTCTTTTCTGAGGACAGGACGAAGCTGCCACCCTGAGAGAAGACAGAGGTAAAACAACAGTTATGATGTTCTGTTTAAAGGGGACATATGGTCTTCTGTTTATTTATATTGTATACTGTTATAAACTATGAACAAAGCACCAAAACGTGAGCCGAACATGTTTAGAAATGCTGCCTGCAAGTCAAAAGTCAGGGCTTCAACCTGCATTGAATACTGACGAGCTGACATCCCAAAAACAGCCGTGCGTTCTGTAGCCTCGGTTGCTAAGGTTGTTGCTAAGGTTTTTCTATGCGTTGTTCGTGTTGTCCACTCTGATATTTTGGGTCAGATTTCGGCTCCAACATGTACGGATGTATTTCAGAAGTTGACATTTCAAGTAAAGATTGAAAAAGTAGTGAAGTCCTACGACTATAGTTTGTAGTTTTTTATAGTTTGGCAGAAGTCGGCCATGACGCAGCTTCGGGAAGCAGACCAATCAGAGCAGAGTGGGCTCATCAGGAGGCGGGCCTTAAAGAGACAGGAGCTAAAACGGCCTGTTTCAGACAGAGGCTGAACTGAGGGGCTGCATAAAGGACCAGTATAAGATAAATAAGGAGTTTTTTTTAACTGTAAATCATGAAAAAAATATTCCAGTAGAGCCCCAGAATATAAATATAGAGCTGGAAATGGGCAGAATATGTCTCCTTTGATTATAGCTGAAGGTTTAAACTGGACTGGAGAAGCTTATTTAATCACATTTTCCTCTTTAGTTTGTTCTTAGTGTTGAATTACAAGTAAAAAGGGCTTGTAAAAACAACCCCTCATGCAGTCAGTAGTAGCTGCTGATTAAGAAGCTTTAGCAGTGGAGGCTGCCACTGTAATGTAACGTAACTTTGATGTCTGTTCTGTAGTGTTTTTTTCTATCTGAACATTTGATGCGACTTACTCTGACAGCAACAACAAAGTTGCAGAGGTCTCCTATGTCCACATCTGTCTCGGTGTAGTTGCCCTCCTGGGCCAGGCTGGGCCAGAAGCGAGCCGTTCCCTCCACCGACACGACCAGGACGGAGATGGACTGAACGGCGGCCGTCTCCAGGGGAGCAGCGGACGTCACGGCCACGAGGTCGGCTGTGTAGTTGTACTCGCTGTCAGGCAGCTGCAGCTCCTTACAGACAGACAGCTGCAGGAAAACACAAAAGACAGTTTTAGTTATTGAATCGTGGTCGTTTCCTCTCAGGCTGAGACTCATGATCATTTATATTATTGATTCATCTGTACAGATGTTGGGTCAGGTGCTCTATATTTTAGCTGTGATTTCAACTAGGGCTGTAGTCTGCTGGCCGATTAGTTGGTTGATATGCTCTCGTCCGATTAAATTCTCATTGGTCGAATAATCTCTGTGTTATTTTCATAGGGAGAAAAGTGCTACATCAACAGCTTTCCAGGATTAATCCATTATTTCCTGCGGCGGGAGGGACAGACTAACAGATTACCTGTGAAAACGGGGGTGTATTTAAAACTGCTGGGTGTAACTGTACTCAACGTTGGGCGTTTACTAAACATACTGAACGTTTGCTGAATCAGTGTTTCTCCTACAATTGTAACAACGAGAACCCCGCCAGGCCAAAAACATATTTTTTAATGCCAGAATTAACGCCAAATATCCATTCATTCGGAAATATTCAGCGTTTGGGAGTCTCTGTGTTCGGTACGTGAGTCTACCTGTGTGTCGTTGCCTGGGAAACTATTGGTAGCGTAACTGTTAAGTAATACGGCATCGCGTAGTATGTTTGCGTAGCGAGTGGGAATGAGCGATCGGCAGGAGTGATGGTTGATGCGAGCGGAGCAGAGGTAAAGGTTAGCAGTAAGTTGTCTGGCAGTAAATGTACAGTACAGACTACAGTGTGTCAGTTAATAAATGCTAAAAAGTCACGTCTGTTGTTTCCCCAAGAGCTGGAAAAGTGAAGGTTAGCTCCAAAGTTAGCAACGATGGGTTAGCCTAACCTGAAGACACAAAACAGAGAAATACAGAACAGAGAAATGTGCACTCTGTCCCGCGACTAATCGATTAGTTGAAGATTATGTACGATTTTAGTCAAACAAGATTTTCTTTGGTTGACTACAGCCCTAGATTTTATTGCAGCAGCTGCTCTTCTTCTACATCAGATATAACACTTTTCATACCAGACAGACAGAGAAGGCTGAGTTTTCGTTTGAAGCTGAGTTTAGTTCATTTTGGAAGCACTGTAAAATAAAAAATGTGTTGTTTCCAGTTAAAGTAAGTATAACTGCTAGTTTACATATTTTTAATGGAATATGTGCACTTTATGTGAGAAGCTGCTTATGTTATGTAGAGAGTCACCGCTCTCAGCAGATAGTCTTTAACCTCAACAAGATTTCTATGTATTTTGCAGCGGTGATGCAAACAGCACATTCATGCAGCAGTAATTATCAAACAAATTAGGTTTCAAATTTGTGCTAAAGAGCATTAACACACACAGCATTTTGCACAGACATCTGTTCACAAATGACGTACACATACGGACAATGCTCATGACTAAAGCAACTATATTGAATCTTCAAAATGCTGAACTCAATATTTATTACAAACTTATTACAAAGTTATTAGTGCAACTTTTTCCCTTCGTGATTAAATTGCTAGGCTTGAGCCCAGTTAGAGACTGTTGCTTGTAGCTATCCCTGTAGTGCTGTGACTGACAATTATTTTCATTATCGATTAAACTGATTATTTTCTCGATTAATCAATGAGTTGTTTAGTCCATAAAATGTCAGGAAATGATGAAAAATCTCAGTCAGTGTTTTCCAAAGCCCAAGGGGACGTCCCCAAATGTTTTCTCAACAGTCAACAACCCAAAGATATTCAGTTTACTGTCATAGAAGACTAAAGAAACCAAAAAATATTCATACTTGAGAAGCCGGAATCAGAGATTTTGGACATTTTCTTCTTAAAAAAACAAAACAGCAGCTCTACTTTGGTTGAAGAGGACTTTACAGCTGTGTTCTGACATTACCTGCATTAAAAGAAATATCCAAAACTCAAGTAATGTCCAATAAGTCGCACCCTCACAATCATTCAACGACTTTGTGGGTACAGAGGGTGTGTTGATGCAGACGTCAAAGCAAAAAACAAAAAACAAAAACCCCAACAATGGGTTACTGTACCTTGGCCACAGCTGTCTGGCAGATCTTCCAGATGATCAGACTCTCTCCACAAACCATCCAGGCCCATCCACTCTCATTCACCTTCACTGAGATATGGTCATCAGCTAGAGAGACCAACATACACAGAAATGTTCAGTGGTAATACTGGAACATAATACAAACCAGTGACAAACAGAAAACAGTCATACAGCACAGAGTCCTTAAATCACAAAAAAGAACATATTACATAAATGTAACAATCATTTCCCAACAGAGACAAGCTTTTCTTTACCATCAGCCATTGTCAGCGCCTCCATCACTTTGACAGGCAGCGATGAGCCGAAGGTCTGCACATCATAGTTGAGAGATTCTGCAGTCGCGTGGTTCTGCACTCGGGTGGGTGTTGACCTGAGGTGACAGATTTGAAGTGAGACAGCTGCAACTAGTTTGTTGTATTGCTATTGAATTGTACTGTGTTATATTCAAAAGATAGATAGCTAGTTTTAGATGCCTTCAGACCATAGATAGATACAACATTCATTACATGCATGCAGACTAACAGACTAATACATAGCTGGTTTTGTGATTAGTGAGAAATGGAGTTTAAGTAAGTGTACTATGAAGGGATCTTCTCATGAGGGTTTCACAAGTCTGAAAGTGGATTTAAACGGCATTAAGATTTTTGCTACGGTGTCTGACACTTTTTCATAAGTGTAAGTGGTGAAAAAACGGAGAATCAGCTGCTAAATATCATTATATATGTTTCCTTAAATTTCCCATTAAACCCCGAATCGTAAGATAACTCCATGTCGTGTCCACTCTCATTAAGAGGTGGAAAAAACATTAGGAACACCTCTCAGTATAAAACTCATAATTCAACAGTAGCCTCCAGACTTGCCATAAATTGAAGGTGAAAGTTGGGTTTATTGTATTGTTGTTGTATTAGACTTCATTCCTGTGAGACAGGTGGACATAATAAACAGCCAGCTGGGTGTTTATACACAGAAACAACCGTTAAAACGTTACCGGGAAGCCGCTCTCTCACCTAGCCGACAGAGGCGTCCTGCGCGGGGAGAACAGCAGGCTGCCGGCCGCTCCGGAGACGCTCTTCCTCCCGGTGGTCCTGCCCTGCTGCCGGCGGCCGGAGCTCGGGGCGGTGCGGGGGCTAAACATGCCTGCTGTGTGGTACCCTGTCGAGAAATATCTAATAATTTATCAGTAAAAAGCAAAATACATCAACACGATGAATCCACAACATACACCTCTACAAACAGCGCGCGGTACAGTCGCTTGAATTATACGTCATCATCTAGACCAAGTTTAAAAAAAAAAAAAAAACTTTATTAACAACATGACAATTAAAAAAAAACAATTGCATTGATTTATAGGCATCAGTTAAATAAAAGTTAGTACAATAATAATACAAATAATAACAACAGTTTTTAAAGAGGGATCAGTCATGTAGTCATGAGTGATCTGGTGTTTGTCGTTTTATGATACTCTATATATAGTAAAGTTTTTTGTATTTTAAAGGGCCATCTAGAGCCAGGCATTGCAACTAGTTGAGGCTATAAATGCTGTGTTATGTGGCATTAGTTCATGCTATATGGTTGTTTTTTTTTTTATTTTAGTGTCATGCAAACATTTGGCCCATCCCACTGGGGATTACAAGACACCACTATTTTACAAAACATTGTATTGTATATTCAAAGCATGTGGGGGAAAGGAAAAGAAAAGAAACACAAATAAAACAAAACAAAACAAAACAAGACAAAAATACCACATTACTTATTATTTTAAATTCATATTTTGTGTGAAACAATTTATTTCTTCAACAGTGCAGTTGAAGTAATTATATTATTTAAATCCTGGGAATTTAAGGTATGTTTCATGGACGGTGTGAGAGAGGAATATTTCATGAGATTTATTTATTTGTACTTGTCAGGGCTGAGTTGTAGGCTGTAATCAGTAGATCGGTGTTCATTCACTGGTGGGGGATTCTTCAGGCTCTCGGTGACCAACTCGATGACTCAAAAAACAGACTCTCTTCAGTTAGTGACTCATAAAAACTCAAATCAGTAAAAAAGAGTCGGACCTCCATCCTGTCTGTAATGTGAGGAGACTGGTGGAGAAAGAAGGGAATGCTGACATGAGAACCGGGACGGCAGAGAGCAGATGGTGACACAGAGGAGCGGCAAGAAGTAGTCGTGTTTCCACCCTCAGGTAAGACTGTTACTGTTCGTGACTGAAGTTATCTCTAAGTATGGTTTTTAGATTATAGATAAACGATGACAGGAAGCGAAAAACAGCCAATCGGGAAAGAAACACTACCTCTAATGTTATCTGTAACTTCATTATTACATTACTACTTCTAATTACCGAGGCCATGACAGCATGACATCTAAATTAAGGTTAATAGTTATCTGTCTGGCAGCAGACTGTCACAGCTGGAGAAAGAAAAGAATATTTGGAGGAACTTCCTTAGTTGCGACATCAAAACCAACTGAAAAATCTGGATCACGACGCAGACAATAAACATGTGATCTAATCTGTAATGTTTTGATTGGATGAGAATTTAATATTTATTCACACTGTTAATTTGGAATTGATATCATATTCACAAAGCTAAAAACAGCCACGAAAAGAGAGCGAGAGAGAGAGAGAGAGAGAGAGAGAGAGAGTCAATGAGGAACATGAAACTGAAACTAAACTTTTTTTTTTTTTTTTTTAAACAGTTTCACATAGTGGTAGAAAGAAATAAAGTACATTTACTAAAGTACTGATGTTAAGTACAGTGATGAGGTATTTCCATGTGATGCTACATTCTACATTTCAGAGGGAAATACTGTACTTTCTACTCCACTACATTTATTTGACAGCTTTAGTTACTTTTCAGATGAAGATTTCACACAATGGATAATATAACAAGCTTTTAAAATACAACACATTGTTAAAGATGAAACCAGTGGTTTCCAACCTTTTTGTCTTTTGACGTCTTACAAAAAGCAGTGTGTAGTCGGGGTCACATTTCACATGTCTATGAGTTGTTAACAGCTCCACCAAATAGTTTTTTCTTCTTTGTTTTTTCTTCTTTCCTCTCCCATTAATCATCTCACGACCCCTCAGATTTATCTGCTGACCCTTTGGAGGGCCCCGACCCCTAGGTTGGGAACCACTGGACTAAACTAGCTAACTGTATATAAAGTAGTGTAAACTAGCTCCACCTCCAGCAGCTACAACAGTAACATGCTGCTCTAACACTGATGCTTCACTATTAATAATCTAATGATGTCATATATAATAATATATCAGTCAGAGGGACCAAACCACTACTTTTACTGCAATACTTTAACTACATCAAGTTCATAATACTTATGTACTTTTACTGCAATACTTTAACTACATCAAGCTCATAATACTTGTACTTTTACTGTAGTAGGATTTTTCATACAGGACTTTTACTTGTAATGTATTTTTACATTGCTGTATTGGTGCTTTTACTTCAGTAAAGGATCTGAATACTTCTTTCACCACTAGTTTCATATTATCACTGTTATTTCTGCATTATGGCATTGCGACCATTACTTAAGTAAATAATTTTGAGTGCTGACATCATGCCATCAATTCTGACAATGGAGGATAATTTTACATTTTTTTTAGGGTTGGTTACCTGCATTATTCAATACTGAGTCCAGATCTTTAAAACTCTTCACACAGTCAACTTTACTAACACACTGCTGGACACAGCAGCTCATTTTAAACACAAAAGCGAAATCCTCCCAGCAGACATGAACACAACAGCTCAAGTGTCGATCAGACACAATGAGATAAAAACACTAACAACAGGCACCATGTGATCATCTTTTTGTAGCTGTGAAGTTACATCACTTTTTATTGTGTTTATGTTGTTTTTTAACTGTTGATAGTGTAATAATGTGCATACTGTGTACATACAGTAAGATGTGTAGCTCTCTATAGAACGTACTACAGTGTATTCTACAGGAACGAGTGACAGAAATGCAGCAGGAAAGCTTTCAATGGTTTTTATTTTTGACAGTTTGTCTTTTCAAAACTGCTGAACTGAGAAGTCGATCAGATTTATCCATTCTGGGAGGCATTTTTGTGTAGTTTTTGCGTTTGAAAAAAACAGCACTTTTGATTAGGACGGAGAGCCACAACAGAGATGAAATGATACGTATTTTCAAATATGAAAGAGTGAAACTAGACTCAGTTCAGACTCCATTTAGAGTCCACATGGCAGAGCTGAGGGATGAAAACATGAAGGCTGAGACAGGACAAGTGTTACTATAGCATGAGTTCACCATCAGGCTCTCTGTATGTGCTATAATACAATGTTTTTAATTATAATGTCACTAATTAATGTCCCAGACAGACTGAAATTGAAAAGATGAGTGATTGTGGGGGTGAAGAGGAGAAGCGAGAATCGTCTCTGGAGTCCAGCTGTCAGTCAAAGACTGACCAGTCTGAAGATCTTTCTACACTTCCAGTCTTCAGTGATGAACCTGGACCCTCACACAGCCGGTAAGAGCACACTGTATATGCTGTAAACCTGCCAAGATGGAATTACACAAGAGCATTAATGTTGGTAGTCATATCACAAAAAACTCAAAACACAGAAATGTTTAAATAGTTCAGTGAATTGAAAAATGCAATTATACCAAAGGAGTTAAAGGAAAGGTTCACAAGTCTGTCTTAAAGGACCATTGTGTGAGATTTTATGGCATCTAGTGGTGAGGTTGCAGATTGCAACCAACTTAATACCCCCCCTCCCCCTCCCAAATGTGTAGGCGAACTTATGGTGGCAGCAAAACTCTTGAACAATGTGAAAGGTCCTCTCTAGAGCCAGTGATTGGTTTGTCTGTTCTGGGCTACTGTAGAAACATGGTGGGCTCCGTTGAAGAGGACCCGCGCCTTCTGTAGATATAAAGGTCTCATTTTAATGTAGCGAAAACACAACGATTCTTGTCGTCAGGTGATAATACACTAATTAAAAAACATACTGATGAATATTATATTCCATTTCTGCAAATATTTCTGCCAATAGATTCCCCTAAATCTTACACACTGATCATTTCAAACAACAGTCAGGTGCCCAAAGGAACAATAAAAGAGGTTTTGCTCGCTGTAATCGTTCCTCCTGTTCATACTGACTATTAAAAGATCCCCTTCAGATGTGCCAGTGATGGGGAACAAAATCCACAAGCCTTGTTTTGAGCAAAACTGCATTTAAAAGTCTCTGTGAAGCTTATATTCAGCTTCACAGTCTGAGTTAGTCATGTCAAGTGGATATCTGACACATTTACAGTCTTTTTAGCATCAAATTCCCTCTTTGTGTTTCCTCGGCTTCATATTAGCTTCAGATAAACTTTTAAATACATTTTTGCACAGAAGGAGGACTGTGGATTTTGTCCTCCATCACTTCCATTGTAGGGTCATTATGAAGGGATCTTCTAATGGTCAGTATGAACAGGAGGAATGATTACAGCAAGAAAAACATGTTTCAATATTCATTTGGGCTCCTGACTGTTGTTTTAGGACAGACTTAAAAATTGTAAACCTGTCCTTTTAATCTCATCATCATTACACCAGTGAGCAAATAAGCATTCTTGTTCCAAGATATAGACGGCTGATGACCACAGACAGAGAAAGAAAAGTAATAAATTATGGCTTCATTTTCACTCAAACACACACACACTTGATGAAGGACACTACTTTACCTGTTTTCTATTTGTTACTGTTTAACTGAGCTACATGTTCAGGGCTGCAACTATCTTATTTTGTCTCTATATTCTCAATTTATGTGTCAATTATTTTTTTGAATATGTGTAGTCTATAACATGTCTGATATTTGTGGAAAAATTGTCCCCTATTTTTCCAGAACCTCACGTCATGTTTTTAGCTGTTTTCAACATTTTTATAAATTTATCAGTCTAAAACCCAACAATATTTAATGTACAATGATATAAAACCGAGAAAAGTAGCAAATCCTCATATTTGAGAAGCCTGAACAAAAAAAATTGTTTGACATTTATGCTTAATTAATAACTGATAATAACTGATTATCCATTAATCACAAAAAAGTATTATTAAAAAAACTTGAAAGAGGCTATTATTGATATTTTTTATAATATATGTATGAGCTGTCAGTGTGTAACGTGTTGGTTGTGGCTCATAGTGATGAACCTACAGAGAGTTATCAGTGACTCTGCAGCTCCTCTCGGCTTTACGGAGCTTTATAGTGAGTTTCAGCTCATTGTTTATCTGTCCGGCTGCAACTTTACTGTTTTGGTTCACTCTCAGTGCTCTCATAGCGTCGTTTTCGGCCACAGCAGGCAGCTATTTTCAGAGAAATAGCTGTAAAAAGCTGCTGTACACTACCTGCTCAGCACCAAACGGCAAACAGACACAGTTAGCTGTAGACTAGCTGGTGAACATAGTGGAGCATTTAGCAGCTAAAGAGCCAGATATTTCCCTCAGGAGTTGGTAGAGAGTAAAAACAGAGCTAAAAGAGAGTGAATATTGGACTTACATTCACCAGGTGGACAGAAACACGACTCCAGATGAATGATAATGTTGCTCTGTAACTGCTGGATGTGGAAATAAGCAACTGTTTGCTAACAAGTTCAACATATCAACTTAAAGGGGACTTATACTTTTTGTCATTTTCTTTTATTTATATTCTGTTATGATGTCAGATGTGAAAGTTACCTCTACTTCCTCCTCATGATGATGTCAGATTGTTCACACATGCCCACAAACAGCCATCCGTTCTGTAGTCTTGGTTGCTAAGGTTGTTGCTAAGGTTTTTCCATGTGTTGTTCACGTTGTCCACTCTCATATTTCAGATCTGATTCAGCTCCAACATATATGGATGTATTTGAGAATTTGACATTTGGAGTAAATAAGGAGAAAAAGAAGTGAAATCCTGCTACTATAGTTTGTTTACGTAGCTGGAGGAGGCTTCCTGAAGCTGACCAATCAGAACAGAGTGGGCTCATCAGGAGGCGGGCCTTAAAGAGACAGGAGCTAAAACGGCCTGTTTCAGACAGAGGCTGAACTGAGGGGCTGCATGAAGGACCAGTAGAAGATAAATAAGGAGTTTTTACTGGAAATCATGCAAAGATATTCCAGTAGAGCCCCAGAATATACATACAGACCTGGAAATGTGCAGAATATGTAACCTTTATGAAATTGGATCCTCTCTGGATTAATTTATGTTTGAACCCCTAAACTTCTGCACTATGTGTTAAAAGACCTATATCTCCTACAAAGTGTTTTTAATATTGACATAAAACAACTCAAATTAAAGCTGAGACTTGGCACTTTAATGTAGTATCCTTTACTTTATTTCAAATTGAATGTGCTGAAGCACAGAGCCTAAAAACTTAAACATGTGTAACTGTCCAAATACTTACTATAAGTTTTGCTTGACCTCTGCAGATGACCTTTGTAGAATTTATCCCCATGCCAACGAAAGTCAGACTAATGTGTAAGCAAGCTAACTTTAATCTCAAATCAGGGTTTTTGGTTTCACAGACCTGGCCCACTTTTAACCTTGTTTGATCTTCAAGTTAACTTGTGTCGAATGATAAACCTGTTCAGCAGTATGTTAAAGTGATGACCAACAAAACTATCTTTTGAGTCTCAAACACTAACCCTCTGTAGACTTGAAAGGTTAACTGTTTGCAGTTTGCTCCTTTGTTAAGAATGGAGGCTGTGGTTAACCTAAATTCATGGTGGTTATATGGTGGATAAGTCAAACTGCTCCTACAGTGTAGTCGTTTTCTCTGCCATCCATCAAGCTCTGTATGTGAAAAACAGCCATTTTGCTAAAATATGGCTAAATGCACAGCGTTCATCTAAATCCTCTCATAAAACCTTGACAAGCTTGAAAGCATTGATTTGCCCACATTAGAGCACCTGCCTCCTGGTCTTCCATTAGTCAGGATACCTGTTCTGTTCTAGCAAAGCAGCAACTAACACGTCTTGAGTCCTCGTACCTCAATGTGAACAGTCAAGAGTGAGAAGAACTGCACGCACCATAAGCCACCACTTTAAAGAGCTTTACATTTCAAGAGTTTCACTCAGTTCTACATCAGACCAAAGCCCACATCTATGTTTGTTAAAGAAGTTACTAATAAAACAATGACTTCTCTCTCTCTTCCAGTCTAATAAAAGATGCTGGTGGGGTCGGCTCCATGTCCACTGCAGGCCCTCCCTCTGCCACAGGTATGAGGAAACGCTGGCATGAGGACATGACGCAGGACCGACGAGACCGCTCAGTACGCAGTCTGTAAGTATTAACAGTGGAAGGTCTACAGCCCCTCCTATCAAGTTTATTAGCATTTGATCTCAGCTCTCTGGCTTCCTGCCTTCCTGTTTTAACTTTCTAATATGTGTCTGTTTGATTTGAACCAGCAACGTTTAGGAACATCTACCGTTGCATGTTATTAAAGCTATGATTAGGTTTTAGATACCATATCAACACAACAACAACACAAGTACATAAATGACATATTGTGTTTACATGTGTGATACTTAAATACAAATACATGATTCTTAACCTCCTTCCCCATTTCCTCCTCTTTTTGCCCCCCCGCCTCACAGTGTTGATGTCCTCCCTCTGACTCCTGATCTGGTGGCCAATGCCAGAAAAATTGAAGGAGACATTTATGAGTCAGCCAACAGTAGAGTAAGTTGCTCTCTCTTTTAGCTCACTGTGTTATTTAAAAAAGGAAGGAAACTTTTCATTTTGCAGCTGCTAAGTCACTCAGTCAGTCAAAGGTTGGTCTCAAACATTATAAACTCTATAGTTTATACATTATTATGGGATGTGGCTGGAAACATACAGCACATGAGCTTGAATGGTGAATTACTTGAAGTTTACTTGAAGTTTGTCACACTGAAGGTCCTGAATCAGTTTAGTGACACTTTAACAAAAATAAAGACAACAGGATAATGCACAGGACCTGTTGAGTTCTAAAAACCTTTGTGGTTTTATAGCAGCATTCATTTATTGTGTATTATTTTTCCTACTGCTCCTCTTAACTTTCTCCCTTATTTCTTTACCCTTTTTTTTGGCAGGATGAGTACGATCATCTGCTAACAGAGAAGATCAATAAGATCCAGGAGGAGAAGTGGACCCAGCAGAGGCCCAGTCTGGACTTCGGGTCTACCAGCAGGAGTCAGTCTCCCATCAGACAGCCTCCCGGTGAGTGGACATGCAGCACATGTAGACTTGGATGAGATAATGTTGCACTGGGCTGCACACATTCATGTAAATGATCATTTAATCCGACTGAATGTGACTTTGTGACATTTTATTATTGTTTTGTATCTTTTACCTCATGCTTTTAGATTTAATGGTGCATGATTGCAGATTTGTCACTGCTGTATTATTTGTAATAAATGAAATAAAACTCAACTTATAAAACAGTTACAATGAAAAAAGAAATGAGAAATGATTAATGTTAATGATCAGGTTTTAATCATTTATTACATTATTTCACATTTTAAAGGTTAATTTATATATTTTACTCAGTTTAGTTTAGATGTTTTATAAGATTTTTTTCATAATGTCTCATCAATTTATTTGATATTTTATATTCTGGAGATCATTTTGTGTGTCTTCTTCTCTCCATCAGATGACTCTGATCTCTCACTGGGTCCAAGAACAAAGCTTCATCAGTCTGCAGATAAAACAGAGGTGAGTGCAGAGCAGTTCACCCTGATACATTTATGGTGAGACACATTTCAGGTGATGGACTCAGCTTTAATGCAGGTGACACGTCTTTGACATACAGGAAGTCAGAGCAAAGATGTGAGAACTGGAGTGATGTGAGTCACTCTGTTGGTCTCAGTGAGGACTCTAGCAGCAGCGTTCCTAAGCTGCAGCTTTCTGATCAACAGTTTACAGACAATTATGAGAGTCAGAAGCAGAACCAGGATCAACTTTTATGCTGAACCACCTTTCTTTTCTTTTCCTTTGATCCAACAAAACAACACACACACATCTGTGTCATTGTAATGAACAAGTGAGTCTGTGTTTTATGCTGCAGTGCTGTTGTTGGTCTGAATGCAGCCTGAGACACATTATATTTCTCTCACACCATCATTCCACTTCCATATATAATGTTCTTGAGTTCAATACTGTATAGGCTTTGAATGTTTTTAGTCACTTCATAGCACACAGCTGCAAAACATTTCTGAAAACTTTCTTTTTTCTTTCTAATATCCAGGTCAACTCACCCTCTCCATGGGCAAGGACTGGAGAGGCTTCACACAGGTAATTGTACCATGAAATGGCAAAATACCTTCCCTGCTTTAATTGTAAATAAACTTTCATTATGAAAAATAATTTCTCTCTAATTCTTGAATTAGACAAATAATGTAGCATGCAGTGGTGGAAAGTAACTAAGTACATTTACTCAAGTACTTTATTTAAGTATAATTTTGAGGTGCTTTTACTTTACTTGAGTATTTCCGTGTGATGCTACTTTATACTTCCACTCCACTACATTTCAGAGGGAAATATTGTACTTTCTACTCCACTACATTTATTTGACAGCTTTAGTTACTTTTCAGATGAAGATTTGACACAATGGATAATATAACAAGCTTTTAAAATACAACACATTGTTAAAGATGAAACCAGTGGTTTCCAACCTTTTTGTGTTTTGACGTCTTACAAAAAGCAGTGTGTAGTCGGGGTCACATTTCACATGTCTATGAGTTGTTAACAGCTCCACCAAATAGTGATTTTTCCCTCTAAACTTCTCACATGCTTTCATTTCAATAAATGTTCAAATGATCCAATATTTCAGCAAAAATCAAAGATTAGAGAAAAAGTCCAAAAACTGAAAACAGATTTGTGTATCAGAACTTTGTTTTTTCTTCTTTCCTCTCCCATTAATCATCTCACCACCCCTCAGATTTATCTGCTGACCCTTTGGAGGGGCCCGACCCCTAGGTTGGGAACCACTGGACTAAACTAGCTAACTGTATATAAAGTAGTGTAAACTAGCTCCACCTCCAGCAGCTACAACAGTAACATGCTGCTCTAACACTGATGCTTCACTATTAATAATCTAATGATGTCATATATAATAATATATCATTTGAGTGCTGCCATCACTTCTGACAATGGAGGATAATTTTACAGTTTTTTTATATGATCGGTTACCTGCATGGTTGAATGCTGAGTCCACATCCTCAAAACTCTTCACACAGTTGACTTTACCAACACACATAAAAACACAACAACAGGCAGCACATGATGATCTTTGTATGGCTGTTTGTGAAGTTACATCACTTTTCATTGTGTTTATGTTGTTTTTTAACTCTACTCCATTAGTCAGGATACCTGCTCTGTTCTAGCAAAGCAGCAACTAACACGTCTTGAGTCCTCGTACCTCAATGTGAACAGTCAAGAGTGAGAAGAACTGCAGGCACCATCAGCCACCACTTTAAACAGCTTTACATTTCAAGAGTTTCACTCAGTTCCTACATCAGACCAAAGCCCACATCTATGTTTGTTAAAGAAGTTACTAATAAAACGATGACTTCTCTCTCTCTTCCAGTCTGATAAAAGATGCTGGTGGGGTCGGCTCCATGTCCACTGCAGGCCCTCCCTCTGCCACAGGTATGAGGAAACGCTGGCATGAGGACATGACGCAGGACCTACGAGACCACTGGGTACGCAGTCTGTAAGTATTAACAGTGGAAGGTCTACAGCCCCTCCTATCAAGTTTATTAGCATTTGATCTCAGCTCTCTGGCTTCCTGCCTTCCTGTTTTAACTTTCTAATATGTGTCTGTTTCATTTGAACCAGCAACGTTTAGGAACATCTACCGTTGCATGTTATTAAAGCTATGATTAGCTTTTAGATACCATATCAACACAACAACAACACAAGTACATAAATGACATATTGTGTTTACATGTGTGATACTTAAATACAAATACATGATTCTTAACCTCCTTCCCCATTTCCTCCTCTTTTTGCCCCCCCGCCTCACAGTGTTCATGTCCTCCCTCTGACTCTTGATCTGGTGGTCGATGCCAGAAAAATTGAAGGAGACATTTATGAGTCAGCCAACAGTAGAGTAAGTTGCTCTCTCTTTTAGCTCACTGTGTTATTTAAAAAAGGAAGGAAACTTTTCATTTTGCAGCTGCTAAGTCACTCAGTCAGTCAAAGGTTGGTCTCAAACATTATAAATTCTATAGTTTATACACTATTATGGGATGTGGCTGGAAACATACAGCACATGAGCTTGAATGGTGAATTACTTGAAGTTTACTTGAAGTTTGTCACACTGAAGGTCCTGAATCAGTTTAGTGACACTTTAACAAAAATAAAGACAACAGGATAATGCACAGGACCTGTTGAGTTCTAAAAACCTTTGTGGTTTTATAGCAGCATTTATTTATTGTGTATTATTTTTCCTACTGCTCCTCTTAACTTTCTCCCTTATTTCTTTACCCTTTTTTTGGCAGGATGAGTACGATCATCTGCTAACAGAGAAGATCAATAAGCTCGAAGAGGAGAAGAGGACCCAGCAGAGGCCCAGTCTAGACCGCGGGTCTACCAGCAGGAGTCAGTCTTCCATCAAACAGCCTCCCTGTGAGTGGACATGCAGCACATGTAGACTTGGATGAGATAATGTTGCACTGGGCTGCACACATTCATGTAAATGATCATTTAATCCGACTGAATGTGACTTTGTGACATTTTATTATTGTTTTGTATCTTTTACCTCATGCTTTTAGATTTAATGGTGCATGATTGCAGATTTGTCACTGCTGTATTATTTGTAATAAATGAAATAAAACTCAACTTCTAAAACAGTTACAATGAAAAAAGAAATGAGGAAAAATATATTTAATGTTAATGATCAGGTTTTAATCATTTGTTACATTATTTCACATTTTAAAGGTTAATTGATATATTTTAGTCAGTTTAGTTTAGATGTTTTATAAGATTTATTCATAATGTCTCATCAATTTATTTGATATTTTATATTCTGGAGATCATTTTGTGTGTCTTCTTCTCTCCATCAGACTCTCGTCTCTCACTGGATCCAAGAACAAAGCGTCATCAGTCTGCAGATAAAACAGAGGTGAGTGCAGAGCAGTTCACCCTGATACATTTATGGTGAGACACATTTCAGGTGATGGACACAGCTTTAATGCAGGTGACACGTCTTTGACATACAGGAAGTCAGAGCAAAGATGTGAGAACTGGAGTGATGTGAGTCACTCTGTTGGTCTCAGTGAGGACTCTAGCAGCAGCGTTCCTAAGCTGCAGCTTTCTGATCAACAGTTTACAGACAATTATGAGAGTCAGAAGCAGAACCAGGATCAACTTTTATGCTGAATCACCTTTCTTTTCTTTTCCTGTGATCCAACAAAACAACACACACACATCTGTGTCATTGTAATGAACAAGTGAGTCTGTGTTTTATGCTGCAGTGCTGTTGTTGGTCTGAATGCAGCCTGAGACACATTATATTTCTCTCACACCATCATTCCACTTCCATATATAATGTTCTTGAGTTAAATACTGTGTGGACTTTGAATGTTTTTGGTCACTTCATAGCACACAGTTACAAGTTATTATGTCTAGAAAACTGTTTTCTTTTTGTCTTTCTGAAATCCAGCTCAAGAGGAAAAAACCAAGACACAACACAAGGCTTTTTGCAGGGGCTTCACGCAGGTAATCATACCATGAAATGGCAAAATATTATTTTCCCTGCTTTAATTGTGAATAAACTTTCAGTATGAAAAATAATTTCTCTCTAATTCTTGAATTAGATAAGTTATGTAGCATGCAGTGGTGGAAAGTAACTAAGTACATTTACTCAAGTACTTTATTTAAGTATAATTTTGAGGTACTTTTACTTTACTTGAGTATTTCCATGTGATGCTACTTTATACTTCCACTCCACTACATTTCAGAGGGAAATATTGTACTTTCTACTCCACTACATTTATTTGACAGCTTTAGTTACTTTTCAGATGAAGATTTGACACAATGGATAATATAACAAGCTTTTAAAATACAACACATTGTTAAAGATGAAACCAGTGGTTTCCAACCTTTTTGGCTTTTGACGTCTTACAAAAAGCAGTGTGTAGTCGGGGTCACATTTCACATGTCTATGAGTTGTTAACAGCTCCACCAAATAGTGATTTTTCCCTCTAAACTTCTCACATGCTTTCATTTCAATAAATGTTCAAATGATCCAATATTTCAGCAAAAATCAAAGATTAGAGAAAAAGTCCAAAAACTGAAAACAGATTTGTGTATCAGAACTTTGTTTTTTCTTCTTTCCTCTCCCATTAATCATCTCACCACCCCTCAGATTTATCTGCTGACCCTTTGGAGGGGCCCGACCCCTAGGTTGGGAACCACTGGACTAAACTAGCTAACTGTATATAAAGTAGTGTAAACTAGCTCCACCTCCAGCAGCTACAACAGTAACATGCTGCTCTAACACTGATGCTTCACTATTAATAATCTAATGTTGTCATATATAATAATATATCAGTCAGAGGGACCAAACCACTACTTTTACTGCAATACTTTAACTACATCAAGCTCATAATACTTATGTACTTTTACTGCAATACTTTAACTACATCAAGCTGATAATACTTATGTACTTTTACTGCAATACTTTAACTACATCAAGCTCATAATACTTATGTACTTTTACTGCAATGGTTTTTATTTTTGACAGTTTGTCTTTTCAAAACTGCTGAACTGAGAAGTCGATCAGATTTATCCATTCTGGGAGGCATTTTTGTGTAGTTTTTGTGTTTGAAAAAAACAGCACTTTTGATTAGGACGGAGAGCTACAACAGAGATGAAATGATACGTATTTTCAAATATGAAAGAGTGAAACTAGACTCAGTTCAGACTCCATTTAGAGTCCACATGGCAGAGCTGAGGGATGAAAACATGAAGGCTGAGACAGGACAAGTGTTACTATAGCATGATTTCACCATCAGGCTCTCTGTATGTGCTATAATACAATGTTTTTAATTACAGTGTCACTAATTAATGTCCCAGACAGACTGAAATTAAAAAGATGAGTGATTGTGGGGGTGAAGAGGAGAAGCGAGAATCGTCTCCGGAGTCCAGCTGTCAGTCAAAGACTGACCAGTCTGAAGATCTTTCTACACTTCCAGTCTTCAGTGATGAACCTGGACCCTCACACAGCCGGTAAGAGCACACTGTATATGCTGTAAACCTGCCAAGATGGAATTACACAAGAGCATTAATGTTGGTAGTCATATCACAAAAAACTCAAAACACAGAAATGTTTCAATAGTACAGTGAATTGAAAAATGCAATTATACCAAAGGAGTTAAAGGAAAGGTTCACAAGTCCGTCTTAAAGGACCATTGTGTAAGATTTTATGGCATCTAGCGGTGAGGTTGCAGATTGCAGACCAACTTAATCCCCCCCCCCCCCCCCCCACCTTCCAAATGTGTAGGCGAACCTATGGTGGCAGCAAAACTCTTGAACAATGTGAAAGGTCCTCTCTAGAGCCAGTGATTGGTTTGTCTGTTCTGGGCTCCGTTGAAGAGGACCCGCGCCTTCTGTAGATATAAAGGTCTCATTTTAATGTAGCGAAAACACAACGATTCTTGTCGTCAGGTGATAATACACTAATTAAAACATACTTATGAATATTATATTCCATTTCTGCAAATATTTCTGCCAATTGATTCCCCTAAATCTTACACCCTGATCATTTAAAACAACAGTCAGGTGCCCAAATGAACAATAAAAGAGGTTTTGCTCGCTGTAATCGTTCCTCCTGTTCATACTGACTATTAAAAGATCCCCTTCAGATGTGCCAGTGATGGGGAACAAAATCCACAAGCCTTGTTTTGAGCGAAACTGCATTTAAAAGTCTGTGTGAAGCTTATATTCAGCTTCAGCAGTCTGAGTTAGTCATATCAAGTGGATATCTGACACATTTACAGTCTTTTTAGCATCAAATTCCCTCTTTGTGTTTCCTCGGCTTCATATTAGCTTCAGATAAACTTTTAAATACATTTTTGCACAGAAGGAGGACTGTGGATTTTGTCCTCCATCACTTCCATTGTAAGGTCATTATGAAGGGATCTTCTAATGGTCAGTATGAACAGGAGGAATGATTACAGCAAGAAAAACATGTTTCAATATTCATTTGGGCTCCTGACTGTTGTTTTAGGACAGACTTAAAAATTGTAAACCTGTCCTTTTAATCTCATCATCATTACACCAGTGAGCAAATAAGCATTCTTGTTCCAAGATATAGACGGCTGATGACCACAGACAGAGAAAGAAAAGTAATAAATTATGGCTTCATTTTCACTCAAACACACACACACTTGATGAAGGTCACTACTTTACCTGTTTTCTATTTGTTACTGTTTAACTGACCTACATGTTCAGGGCTGCAACTATCTTATTTTGTCTCTATATGCTCAATTTATGTGTCAATTATTTTTTTGAATATGTGTAGTCTATAACATGTCTGATATTTGTGGAAAAATTGTCCCCTAATTTTCCAGAACCTCACGTCATGTTTTTAGCTGTTTTCAACATTTTTATAAATTTATCAGTCTAAAACCCAACAATATTTAATGTACAATGATATAAAACAGAGAAAAGTAGCAAATCCTCATATTTGAGAAGCCTGAACAAAAAAATTGTTTGACATTTATGCTTAATTAATAACTGATAATAACTAATTATCCATTAATCACAAAAAAGTATTATTAAAAAAACTTGAAAGAGGCTATTATTGATATTTTTTATAATATATGTATGAGCTGTCAGTGTGTAACGTGTTGGTTGTGGCTCGTAGTGATGAACCTACAGAGAGTTATCAGTGACTCTGCAGCTCCTCTCGGCTTTACGGAGCTTTATAATGAGTTTCAGCTCATTGTTTATCTGTCCGGCTGCAACTTTACTGTTTTGGTTCACTCTCAGTGCTCTCATAGCGTCATTTTCGGCCACAGCAGGCAGCTGTTTTCAGAGAAAAAGCTGTAAAAAGCCACTGTACACTACCTGCTCAGCACCAAACGGCAAACAGACACAGTTAGCTGTAGACTAGCTGGTGAACATAGTGGAGCATTTAGCAGCTAAAGAGCCAGATATTTCCCTCAGGAGTTGGTAGAGAGTAAAAACAGAGCTAAAAGAGAGTGAATATTGGACTTACATTCACCAGGTGGACAGAAACACGACTCCAGATGAATGATAATGTTGCTCTGTAACTGCTTGATGTGGAAATAAGCAACTGTTTGCTAACGAGTTCAATGTATCAACTTAAAGGGGACTTATACTTTTTGTCATTTTCTTTTATTTATATTCTGTTATGATGTCAGATGTGAAAGTTTCCTCTACTTCCTCCTCATGATGATGTCAGATTGTTCACACATGCCCACAAACAGCCGTCCGTTCTGTAGTCTTGGTTGCTAAGGTTGTTGCTAATGTTTTTCCATGTGTTGTTCACGTTGTCCACTCTCATATCTCAGATCTGATTCAGCTCCAACATATATGGATGTATTTGAGAATTTGACATTTGGAGTAAATAAGGAGAAAAAGAAGTGAAATCCTGCTACTATAGTTTGTTTACGTAGCTGGAGGAGGCTTCCTGAAGCTGACCAATCAGAACAGAGTGGGCTCATCAGGAGGCGGGCCTTAAAGAGACAGGAGCTAAAACGGCCTGTTTCAGACAGAGGCTGAACTGAGGGGCTGCATGAAGGACCAGTAGAAGATAAATGAGTTTTTACTGGAAATCATGCAAAGATATTCCAGTAGAGCCCCAGAATATACATATAGACCTGGAAATGTGCAGAATATGTAACCTTTAAAAAATTGGATCCTCTCTGGATTAATTTATGTTTGAACCCCTAAACTTCTGCACTATGTGTTAAAAGACCCATATCTCCTACAAAGTGTTTTTAATATTGACATAAAACTACTCAAATTAAAGTTGAGACTTGGCACTTTAATGTAGTATCCTTTACTTTATTTCAAATTGAATGTGCTGAAGCACAGAGCCTAAAAACTTAAACGTGTGTAACTGTCCAAATACTTACTATAAGTTTTGCTTGACCTCTGCAGATGACCTTTGTAGAATTTATCCCCATGCCAACGAAAGTCAGACTAATGTGTAAGCAAGCTAACTTTAATCTCAAATCAGGGTTTTTGGTTTCACAGACCTGGCCCACTTTTAACCTTGTTTGATCTTCAGGTTAACTTGTGTTGAATGATAAACCTGTTCAGCAGTATGTTAAAGTGATGACCAACAAAACTATCTTCTGAGTCTCAAACACTAACCCTCTGTAGACTTGAAAGGTTAAATGTTTGCAGTTTGCTCCTTTGTTAAGAATGGAGGCTGTGGTTAACCTAAATTCATGGTGGTTATATGGTGGATAAGTCAAACTGCTCCTACAGTGTAGTCATTTTCTCTGCCATCCATCAAGCTCTGTATGTGAAAAACAGCCATTTTGCTAAAATACGGATAAATGCACAGCGTTCATCTAAATCCTCTCATAGAACCTTGACAAGCTTGAAAGCATTGATTTGCCCACATTAGAGCACCTGCCTCCTGGTCTTCCATTGGTCAGGATACCTGCTCTGTTGTAGCAAAGCAGCAACTAACACGTCTTGAGTCCTCGTACCTCAATGTGAACAGTCAAGAGTGAGAAGAACTGCACGCACCATCAGCCACCACTTTAAAGAGCTTTACATTTCAAGAGTTTCACTCAGTTCTACATCAGACCAAAGCCCACATCTATGTTTTTTAAAGAAGTTACTAATAAAACAATGACTTCTCTCTCTCTTCCAGTCTAATAAAAGATGCTGGTGAGGTCGGCTCCATGTCCACTGCAGGCCCTCCCTCTGCCACAGGTATGAGGAAACGCTGGCATGAGAACATGCGGCAGAACCTACGAAACCTATGGATAGACAAACTGTAAGTATTAACAGTGGAAGGTCTACAGCCCCTCCTATCAAGTTTATTAGCATTTGATCTCAGCTCTCTGGCTTCCTGCCTTCCTGTTTTAACTTTCTAATATGTGTCTGTTTGATTTGAACCAGCAACGTTTAGGAACATCTACCGTTGCATGTTATTAAAGCTATGATTAGCTTTTAGATACCATATCAACACAACAACAACACAAGAACATAAATGACATATTGTGTTTACATGTGTGATACTTAAATACAAATACATGATTCTTAACCTCCTTCTCCATTTCCTCCTCTTTTTGCCCCCCCGCCTCACAGTGTTGATGTCCTCCCTCTGACTCCTGATCGGGAGGTCGATGCCAGAAAAATTGAAGGAGACATTTATGAGTCAGCCAACAGTAGAGTAAGTTGTTCTCTCTTTTAGCTCACTGTGTTATTTAAAAAAGGAAGGAAACTTTTCATTTTGCAGCTGCTAAGTCACTCAGTCAGTCAAAGGTTGGTCTCAAACATTATAAATTCTATAGTTTATACACTATTATGGGATGTTGCTGGAAACATACAGCACATGAGCTTGAATGGTGAATTACTTGAAGTTTACTTGAAGTTTGTCACACTGAAGGTCCTGAATCAGTTTAGTGACACTTTAACAAAAATAAAGACAACAGGATAATGCACAGGACCTGTTGAGTTCTAAAAACCTTTGTGGTTTTATAGCAGCATTTATTTATTGTGTATTATTTTTCCTACTGCTCCTCTTACCTTTCTCCCTTATTTCTTTACCCTTTTTTGGTAGTCTGAGTACTATCGACTGCTAAGAAAGAAGATGAGTAAGATCCAGGAGGAGAAGAGGACCCAGCAGAGTCTCAGTCTGGACCTCGGGTCCACCAGCATGGATCAGCCTCCCTGTGAGTGGACATGCAGCACATGTAGACTTGGATGAGATAATGTTGCACTGGGCTGCACACATTCATGTAAATGATCATTTAATCCGACTGAATGTGACTTTGTGACATTTTATTATTGTTTTGTATCTTTTACCTCATGCTTTTAGATTTAATGGTGCATGATTGCAGATTTGTCACTGCTGTATTATTTGTAATAAATGAAATAAAACTCAACTTATAAAACAGTTACAATGAAAAAAGAAATGAGGAAAAATATATTTAATGTTAATGATCAGGTTTTAATCATTTGTTACATTATTTCACATTTTAAAGGTTAATTTATATATTTTACTCAGTTTAATTTAGAAGTTTTATAAGATTTATTCATAATGTCTCATCAATTTATTTGATATTTTATATTCTGGAGATCATTTTGTGTGTCTTCTTCTCTCCATCAGACACTCATCACTCACTGGGTCCAAACACAGTCCTTGATCAGTCTGCAGATAAAACAGAGGTGAGTGCAGAGCAGTTCACCCTGATACATTTATGGTGAGACACATTTCAGGTGATGGACACAGCTTTAATGCAGGTGACACGTCTTTGACATACAGGAAGTCAGAGCAAAGATCTGACTTCCTGAAAGTGAGTCATTCTGTTGGTCTCAGTGAGGACTCTAGCAGCAGCATTCGTAAGCTGCAGCTTTCTAACTACTACTACTACTACTACTAGTAAAGCTCAAAGTCGCACTAGTTAACTAGTGCGTCAAAAAAACGTCAACATGTTCACTACTTGAGCACATATGGAAAGCCCTTTGGGCATCTATTAGATATCCTTGATATCAAACTTAAGTGTCATCTACTAGTTCGGACTTGGCAGTACTAGTTGGACATTTTGCCGTACTAGTTGAGCAAAAACTCGTACTAGTTATGCTTTTTCAGCAACTAGTGACACTTTTGGCCAACTAGTTCGGACAAAATTGCGCACTAGTCGACATCTGAGCGCAAGTAGTTAACTAGTAAAGCGCTGCGACTGTCATAGATGTTAACTAGTGAAATTTTTTTACGTCACTAGTAATACTAGTCGCGCGTAGATGTCGACTAGTACGCAATTTTGTCAAACTAGTTAGACCAAGTCGTCGACTAGTGCGCCGTAAATGCCAACTAGTTCGGCAAAAAGCCCAACATGTTAAAGAAAAGTCTTACTAGTTGCGCGCAGTCGCTTACTAGTGCGGCGAAAAGCTCAACTAGTTAAAGGAAAGTGTCAACATGTACGAAAATTTTCCTACATGTTCGGTTAAAGTGTTTACATGTTCGGCACAAAGTCTTACTAGTCAAAAGAAATTTGTTCTACTAGTTAACTAGTAAGGCAAAAATCAGTGTTACTAGTTAACTAGTTAAATTTTTTTGGCACTTACTAGTAGTACTAGTAAGGTCAAAACAGCCCACTAGTGCAACTAGTTGGCATTTTGACTCCTACCAGTAGTACTAGTGGACATTTTCCGTTTCAAACTGCCGCCGTCCGCCGCAACCCGAATCCAAACACCACCATGTCTGTTTAGAAAAAGCTGTTTTATAGCCTGTGATTGTAAAATGTGAAGTTGCTCGTTTAATGATATATTTCCAAGAATATGTGGCTGAGTATATTTAATATGAAATCATCTTTCTTAAAACAATAAAACCCTCCAACGTTGTGTGTTTATAAACGGGATGAAGACGAGGTTATAAAACTGGACTTTATATTTCACTTCCATCATCAAACTAGACTTTAGATTCTGCATAGCATTCAACCTCTTACTGTTACATAATCTAATTATTTATTAATTATGTTAATAATTTCCCTTAATTTAAATTAATAATAATTTATTATTAATTTATATAATTTATTCTCTTGTCACTTTCATATATTCATTCACTTCAATTCTTTGTCCATATTTGCTCTGTACAGTCAATATTTCATTTCAGGTTTCCACTCTATAAATAGACTTTAAAATTTCAACTTAATTCTAATATTGCTTTATTGACTTAATTATTATTATTATTATTAGTAGTAGTAGTAGCAGTAGTAGTAGTAGTAGTAGTAGTAGTATTACCTTACTTTCGTCTATTTTCATTCTTGTGTGTTGCAGATTTTTGTGAGCAAACACCAATTCATTCTCCGTATGTTTGCATTGGCTAATAAAAACAGATTCTGATTGAATGAGCTGCTGTATGTCATGCTGACATAAAATCCCAAAACCAAGAATCATAATCAGGGTTGTGTGAATAGTAGCCCAGGGCCAGCCGTGGTTTAGGCCACATAGACGGTCCCCTAGGGCACCAAATAAGGGAAGGGGCACTGAGTGAGTTACTGACAGGTTTGCTTGTTCCTGTTCAGCTTTGGAAATTGAGCAGTCGATGGGTTTTCATCTGTTGATTTTCAAAGCCTTACTTGTTGTTCAGCCACCAAACACTCATTGAATGGCACCTTGACCTCCACTTGCCTTTTGTCCAGAGAACAGGGAGGATTTGTCTGGGCCGGAGATATAATTGTTACACTTCATTTTAGTGCGAGTGTGGAACTATTGTTGCACTTTTTGGGGCTCCAATTTAAATCTCACCTAGAGCACCAACATAGTCAGGCTGGCCCTGTAGTAGCCAACCCTCACCCTAACCCAAACCCACAGTAATGTACTAGACTATCAGCAGTATAATAATCTATGAAGGTGACTCATTCTGGTCACTATTTCCCCTAAAAAATAAAAAAAACAAACAAAAAGCTTCATTTTATACATAGCTGCTTGAAAGTTTGTGAACTCTTTAAAATTTTCTGTATTTTTGTATAAATATGACCTCAAACATGATCAGATATTTATACAAGTCCTAAAACTAGATAAAGTGAATCCAATTAAACAAATGAGACAAAAAAAACATTTTTTAAATCTTTTTCATTTATTTATTGAGGAAAATGATCCAATCTAAGATATTTGTGTGAAGCAAAAGTATGTGAACATTGACTGTAGCCACTGCAAGAGAAGCCTTTAGTTTCCTAGACATTACCCTGTGGTCTGCTGTGGCCTCCTGGACTATTACACACCTGCTCTTGGTGTGATCTTTGTTGGTTTACCACTCCGGGGGAGGGTAACAGTGGTGTTGAATGTATTCAGTTTATATACAGTCTGTCTGACAGTTGACTAGTGGAGTCCAAAGTCTTTAGAAATGGTTTTGTAACCCTCTCCAGCCTGGTGATCATCAGCAACTCTTCTTCTAATGTTCTCAGAAATCTCCTTTGTTTGAGTCATGACACACTTCCACAAACCTTCTTTAAATAAGGCAGGGCCTCCTAGACTCACACTTGATTGTCGTCTTGTTGATTGAAACACTCGACTCTATTTTCCCTTTCAAATGAAATGATAATCCTAGAGGTTCACATTCTTTTGCCACACACACATATGTAACGTTGGATCATTTTCCTCAATTAATTAATGAAAAAGATGAAAAAAATGTTGTTGTTTTTTATCTCATTTGTTTAACTGGGTTCACTTTATCTAATTTTAGGACTTGTGTAAATGTCTGATCACATTTTAGGTCGTATTTATGCAGAAATACAGAAAATTCTAAAGGGTTCACAAACTCTCAAGCAGCACTGTATCCCTCAAAGTTGTCTCTGAGACCAGGTCTGGGATGGTTTGTATCTGTGAAATGAGAAAATTAAAACTTTGACGTAGAGTTAAACCAAACACATTGTTGGAAAGGTCTCGACCTGGAGAGTAACATATGTCAGTATGAAGGTTCTACAGGGCTCCTGCTAAGAAATATTGACCTTTGAACCTTGACCTTGGTGCATGTTTGAAGGCTTATAATTCAGCAACATAAGGGGCTTCAGACATGAGACCAACTGTTATCGAGAGCTCTGGACCTCAGCTACCATGTGAGTAGAGTCAACAACTGGGGAGGTGGTAAAATATGGTTAAAATTAATTTTCACATATTTATCAATTAGATATTTAAAATCTGATTACATACATGTGTTTACTGTCCCCTTAAACTCCTCAGTTTACTCTCAATTAACTATTTACAACTTCCAATTGTAGGAAAAACAGTCATATTTATAAAAAATAAAAATACAATTCCCCAGAGACAAACACTGCATCTGGACCGCTCGATGTGCCACCTGCTGGTTGTCGCTGCGCACTGCAGCTGCTCCTGGTTAAATGATATCACCGCTTTCACTGTAGTCACATCAACTGAAATGAGTCACATAAATAACAGCCGTGCTGCTAACATATAGGTGTTATGTGCTTATTGTTGATCAAAGTGAACCTGACAGAGTTTATTTTTCTGATATAGGCTCATTCATTGTTTATAATGTAGTTAATAAACAAGGTGTAGTAGTCACATTTGATTTTAATTTTTGAACATTACTGTATATGTTGGGTGAGTTACTGCCGCTCATTAGCAAAAATATAGTATATTATTTCTCTGTGGTGACTTGGTTTTAACCATCACCACTGCTAAATAATGTGACGATATGATATGAATGATAAAATGTTCATGTGACCGTGTTGAAAGGAAAAAGCAAGAAGCAGAGCAGCTGCTTTTCTGTTTTAGAAAATGATTATATAGCTTTGTGTTGTTTAAAAAGGCAACAAGGAAAATGAGTCAAGCAGTAAACAACAGAAAAACAATTGAATACCTTTAGATTCATTGTTGTTAATAGAAAAAGTAATTAATTCATGCTTTATTCTGCATGGATAGTAAGCAAAGAGCTGGTTAACAACAGTGAAAACTTATCAGGCTTTGCAGGGTTAAATTTTGGCCGGGTGGAGTTCTTGCTGGAGAGCCAATAGGAAGGCACAATGTCCCGCCTCCTGATTTGCATTTAACGCAACTAGTGCTACTAGTGGGCATTTAATCTCTTACTAGTTCAACTAGTAAACACTTTTAGCCTTACTAGTAGTACTAGTAAGGTCAAAAACACCCTAGTAGTGCAACTAGTGGAGATTTTGGCTCTTACTAGTACGACTCATAAACATTTTGGTATTTGGTCATCTGTTAAATTAATCACAAACTATTTTGATAGTCAATTAATCGTTTTGAGTCATTTTTTAAGAAAAAGTTTCCAAATTCTCAGATTCCAGCTTTTCAAACGTGAATATTATTTTAATATTTTTTTAGTCTTGTGTGACAGTAAATTAAATATCTTTGGGTTGTGGACAAAACGAGACATTTAAAAACATCATCTTGGTCTTTAGGAAACATTAATCAACATTTTTCACCATTTTCTGACATTTTATGAACCAAACAATTAATCAATGAAATAAAACAAAATACTCAACAGATAATGAAAATAATTGTTAGTTGCAGCTCTACTATCATTATTACATTTAAATGTTTACTCTTATCTGATTTAATGTACTTAATTAAATATGTATAATGAATATTTGTAATCATTTCATAGCAAACTACAAGTTGTTATGTTTTAATTTTGTGTCTTTCTAAAATCCAGGCCTCATCACACTTTACACCTGAACTGTCAAATGAATCTGGAGCCATTTCATACAGGTAATCAGACCATAAAATAGCAAAATATGGTTTCCTCTGTTTGAATGGTTATCATTCTAAATACAGTAAGTATTTATTTTTATTAAGTGGACAGATGATGTAGTATGAATCACTACTTATACAATACATTGCATTGTGGTGATGGTTGAGATGATTTCTTTAAACTGTCTTCAGGTCTCACTTGGAGAGAACCAGAGCTTTGAATATCTTGCTGTCAAGTTTGACATTTCAGACCTGCTTCTGATAATGTACCGACCACCTAAATACAACTCTGAATTCATGAGTGATTCTGCAGATCTGCTATCAAATATCTGTATTGATTCCACAGCGTCCACCACAGTTTGTTTTAATGAGTTACTGCAGTTGTTTGACTTGACCCAACATGTTAAGGAGCCAACTCATCAGCACAGACACATACTTGATCTTGTTATTTCCATGGGTACTGATATCAGAGCAAACGCTGTCAATGATGTTACACTGTTGGACCATTAGTGTGTCTTCTTCAGTGCACTCTTGGCTGCTGATCGAGCTATCACCAGAGGTCATGTCAAGAAATGGTACTTCTGCAAAACATCACTGCAGTCTTTTCAAACTCACTTTCTTAGTGCAAAGTATTCCTTGTTGCCTTTAACTTAGAGCAGCAGTTATGATGACCTGGTGCATTGCTTTAATTATCTTCTATTATCAATAATGCTGCACCACTAAGATCTGATCCACTTCCAGCATCCTTTTTTAAATCTGTTTTTATTTTTTCAGCTGACATCTTGTCAATAGTAAACTGTTCCCTCCAGACTGGTATCTTTCCCCATTGCATGAAAATTGCTGCTATTAGACCACTTCTAAAAAAGAATAACCTGGATCCAAATGCACTTAGCCACTAAAGGCCAATCTCCAACCTTTTCAGTCGAGCATTTCCTTAAATGAACACACTGTATTTGTACAGTATGTTTGTTTATATGTGATTTTATGCATATGTATTCATGGATGTTTCTGTTTATTTGCACATTTTTGCTGCTTATTTTTAATGTAAAGCACTTTGAACTGTTTTTGCATGAGATGGTGCTGTACAAATAAATTTGAGTTGAATTAAATATATATTATTTTAAGTAAAGGATCTGAATATTTCTTCCACCACTGCTGTTCTGCGTCATTCAGGTTCACGTGTCCTGGTCCAGGTGTGTTTCAGTGTATGCTGACGAAGCTGGTGTTTACTATGGATCAGGAGGGGGAGTTATTATACAGGACTGTCCAGTGGGATGAGAGCCGCCTCCAGTTAGCTGGCAAGAGACCTGCAGGCCCGCTGTTTGACATCAAGTGTTCTGAGGACGCTGTTTCTAAGCTGCACCTCCCACACTGTGAAATAAAACCTGGTAAGCAAGCAGAGTGTTGAGCTGGAAAAAAAAATTCATTTCCTTTCTTGTATTTTGTTAAAACCTATAATGTGTAGGAAGTGTCTGAAATTAAATATCTTGTGATAATAGATAATAAATTATGCTGGAAGCCACATAAATATAAAAAAAAAAACTAAAATGTCAAAGTCAGTTGCAATACTGTATAAAGTTAAAGATCTTCCAAATCAAGTTTCATTATACATCTTATATTGTTCCCTTATAGTCCCATATATAACTTACTATGTAGAAGTATAAAGAAATTCATATAAAACTAATACAAATCCAATCATACTTCAAAAGAGAGCCACAAGAATTGTAAAAAAAAAAAAAAAAAAAAAACTACTTATAGAGAACCAACAAACTCTGTTTATTAAATTAAAGATTTGGTCGACTTTAAAATGGTTCAAATTATGTATAGAGCAAAAAATCAATTATTACCTGAAAGTATCTAAAATGATTAAAATGAGAAAAAGTCAAGTTGCATGTTTAAAAAACAATTAGTGAAGACTAATGTAAAAAAAATCATATTAAGTCAAAGTGTGAATTTATGGAACAACTGTAGTGAGGAACTGAAAACATGTAGAACACTTAATAAGTTTATTAACAAAAATGAATAATAAAAAATAAAGTAAAAAATGTTCAAAAACAACTTACTGAACAAATATAAATATTGATGATCAGAAAGACACACTGGTATAGAAGGATAGGGTACAGGATATATAAGTTGGTTTTGTTTTGTTTTTTGTTGTTGTTTGATACCTTTTGAGGTCCAGTAGGATGTGTTGTTAAAAGTGATTGCAGACTGAAAAACATTTCTATTTCAAAAAACAAAAAGAAGTTGTTAAAATAACATAGAGTTAGAGCAGTGGAAATAAAATGACTTTGACATGAAATTAATAGTTGATGGTTCTGTGTTTACAGCACCGCTCTGTTTGTCTGTCGTCCACATCAGTGATGATGGAATGAGCTTCCTTGAGCCGCTGGAGATTACAGACACTCATGTGGTTGTGGATGTTCCTCATCTCTCAGCCTTTGGCTTGGTATGGGATATCAAAAGGTTTTTCAGCCCAAATCCTAAACCAATAAGGGGTCAAGTTCTGCTGTTTCACCGACCAGCGTACAAGAAGCAAAGCCCAAAACTCAACGTGTTTCTACTGCCATACAACGTGCCGGTGCCAGAGGTAAAAGCTCTTTCTATAACAGTTTAACATCAGTTCATAATCATTTTAAACTCACAACTTTCATAATTAGCCAAACTAAACTGATTTATCAGTCAAAGACACACTTCCCTCCTCTTAATACTTGTTATCAAAGTTTTTATGCTATTGTAAGAATCCTTCTCTTCAGATACATTTCAGGACAAAATTTTACCGGAAAACTTTAGATTTCAGGTTGTTTTTCTGAGATTTCTCTTTTCACTCACATGGTCTTATGCTGCAAACTCAATCTTCACTTTATTCCACTACAGCAGCATAATGCTGCCACCATGACACAAAAATATTTCTCAGTCTCCCAATATAATGCGAAAATGTTCTTGTTTTAACTTTTCTTTTTTTAAGATGTGACTTTTTAATTTTACAATATAACATCAGTGCCAACAGAAAAATGATCTAGTTAAAACCAGTATTCCCACCTCAACCAAACACAGAAACAAGAGAGTTCAGCCTACATATAAAGTGGTTTGCCTACAGGTAAAGCCAGTAAAAGAGGAAAAATAATAAATAAATGTTTTTTTAAAGGAATACAAAGGCATATCTCTCACATGTAAATCAAAATCATCAGTGTTCCTCCACCTCATCCTTTAATTTATGCATTTATAAAAGAAATGTACATGCCCCACTTGAGGAAAATTCATATGCAGCAACTTACAATAAACTTTACTTTTTATAACAACATGTAACTTTCTCATGTTATTTCACAAAACCTTATTTTCATAACACAATAGATATAAAAAAGATGAAATGATACACTGTTTTATCAGAAACATTTCTTGTTAAAACAGCTGTTGTGGAGGCTCATTGTGAATCAACATCTTTCTCACACACTTAATGTTGGTTTTTCATTTCATTTGTTACTCATCAGTCTGGATGCAGTGTGCAATAATCCACAGCATGCTTGCTGATAGTTTAGTTGCTGATATTAAATAAATACCTCCACTAATCCCTTGTACAGTATATATGTCATAGTATATACTGTAGTTCTTTTGTTGTTTTGTGTTTTGTGTTTAATTATCACCCATCTGTATATACACTGCTTATAAAAGTTATCACACTTTTATTTTTTGCTGTTGTAGCAATTGACCTTTGTGTCTCCATAATTCAACTATGGTAAACTGAAGAGCACTATGTCTTGGGGTAATATAATTGGGGTAATTAAGTCACTGTATAATTGTTCTAATGAAGGTAAAAGGACAACAGGAAAACGCTGAGTATATTGAGGCCCCTTCCTCCTGTGACCTCATTGTGGGCCAAACCTACAATCTGCACTGTTCTGAGGCCCATAAAGTCCTGCCTAAGGTGAGTATGTCCAATTAAAACATACAGAGTTTCTCTATTACTGCTGTAACAGGCTAACACAGTTAATTAAAGTGGTACCCAGAGTGTTATATCACTATGAAAAACGTATAATTTGGTGTCTGCTGGATGTATAAATAAGCTACTGTTTTGAGCCATAAAACAAAAACAGTGAGCTGAAATATGATAAAATGCTCCTTAGAGCAGAACTGCAGAGGCAGGTGATACTCTGTGGTGTCTGAGTGACACCTTTCACATTAGACATTAATTAAATTAAGATGGACCTTGGGTGCCAGTTCAAGCATCATTCGAACAGTTGTTGTCTTGTAATTTTCATACACAAATATTTTATATTGAGCTGCAACTATTTGGATAACTGAATATTTGTCTTTTTTCAAGTAATTAATCCAAACATTCTCTCGTTTTAACTCCTAAATTGTGAATTATTTGTCTGAAAGAGAAGATATTCTGCACATTTCCAGGTCTATATTTATAGTCTGGGGCTCTACTGGAATAACTTTGAATGATTTACAGTTCAGAAAAACTCCATATTTATTTTATACTGGCCCTTTATGCAGCCCCTCAGTACAGCCTCTGTCTGAACTAGGCCGTTTTAGTTCCTGTCTCTTTAAGGCCCCCCTCCCGATGAGACCACTCTGTTCTGATTGGTCAGCTTCAGGAAGCTGCCCCTCGGCATCCGTATATGTTTGAGCCAAAATCCGATCCGAACACATGGAAAAAACCTCAGCAACAATGTTAGCAACCAAGGCTACAGAACGCGCAGCCATTTATGGGCATGTGTGACGATCCAATGCCAAGTTAGAAAAAAAAGTAACGCTTTATTTTCCAAGTCTCTTAATTTTACATTAATTTCCGGTTTACTTTCTGGAGTAATTTCCAGGTATTTAATGATTAATGTTTAGTACCTGTTACACAGCGGATGGTGTAATTTGGTACAAATTATAAGAAAAAACATAAAAAGTGTTGGTTGGTTTAGTTGATAAGTGCTGATCCATTATATTCATTATTCATTATATTTTTAGTTATATAAATTAGACTCTTAATTCTTTAACTGATGGAAAATACTCAGTTTTCAGTGTGTAGTTTTGTGTGTCAAATGATATATTAGCATATATCATATATTGATAAGATTTTTTTAAATGAGACTTTGTTATTGGTTTACAGGGTGCACGATTTGAGTTTAACCATGAAAAAAATTACCACAAAACTTTTGAGATTCGACTGACTCCGAACACAGATGAAGTGACTGTGACAGTCCAAGACCAAGAGAGGAAAGACGTCTGGGAGTATCCTGTTGAATTGCTTGGTAAAGAGGGTATAATACTGTTAATTATTAATTATTAATTCACACATTGGAAAAGTCATGATTGCTTTTATTCAGACCATTCTTCTATTGGTCTGCATTAATTCACAATTCATGTTTTTATTGTAGTGCTTGCTCTATTAAAACTAACTTAGACTCACAGCTCTGTTATTATTGTAGCAGCCATAATGTAAATGCAGTGATCACATTACTAAGCTGGAGCTGTACTTGAAGCAGACACTAAGAGGCATACTGAATACAAAAAGAAGGCTTGGAATTGCAGCTAGTCAGTTTACAGCACTTTTCAAGCTTGGCACTTCTCCTCAGGCAGCATCAACAGGTAAATACTGATGCTGCAAGTTCTTGTGCCTTGAAAAGGGTTACATATTTGTATGCCAATGAGTTTCCCTGCTCCAAATGATATATAAGCAGAACAAATCATATCCTTCACGGCCTTATGTCTTGTCACTTGTTTCAGGTTCATGTTCAACTTCAATATCAGCCTCAAGCTCACCTCCCCCGGCAACCCAGCCCTCAGCCAGTCAACCAACCTGGTTCCCAGTCACAGCTGAAGAAGGAGGTGAGCAGCACTGTGTTGAATGAGAGTTAGATAAAGGACAAAGTGTCTGCAGAACTCCATGGATTTTATTTAAAATTCAAACACACCGCAACAGGTCAAGATCCTGTCTTTTATCTCTGAATATGAAGCATTCTCACTTTATAAAATTGCTGGGAGTTATTTGATTAAAAGTTGATATACAGAATACTGATTAATGCTTTTTTTTACTTTAAATCTTAAGACTGGGGATTTTCTATTTTTGTCTTATTGTCAACAAATCCCATGTGCAGAGCCAAATCAACAATGATCTCATCCTACTAACAAGTATTGTGTGTGTATCCAAAGCCTTATATATCTTATTCCTCTGTGCCATAAATCTCGGTTGTTGTCCAAAAACTATTAAAAACCAGTCAGTGAGCCACACTACTGCACTGGGTGACATTTTCATTCATTATGAAGAATGTGGTCACGTTAGTTTGTTTAGAAATGGCTCCAAAGACTAATAACAGTATCACATTTTCAGTCTCTGGAGAGTAGTTCTGTGTAAGGCAGAAGTTACTGAGTATGTGTAGAAATGCAGTTCTGTTTACAGCTTCACTAGCTGGTTGTGCTACATATTACAACCTCATGACTTTGTACTACATTGTATACTCTCCAGAGAGTGAAAATGTGATAGCTGTTATTAGTCTTTGGAGTCTCTAAACAAACTAACATGACCAAACTCTTCATGATGAAGGAACATGTCACCCAGAAGTCTCGGCACAGAGGAATAAGATGTATCATGCTTTGGATACACACATAATACTTGTAAGTAGATCAGTTCAGTGTTGATTTGCCTCTGCATATGAGATTTGTTGACAATAAGAAAAATATAGAAAATCACCAGCCTTATCCTTTAATCTAATGTATATGCAGTGGAGGAGGACTGTGCTGACACACCAGATCAAATTGTATTAAATATTTGCCATATTAACTTTCTACAACTACAGTTCTGTTTAATTTTGCTCCATGCCAACATAACATCAATATTTCTTTTGTAAAGTTATTGAATTTCCCTTGATGGGATCCATGAAGTTCATCCTTTATCTATGGTTCTGGTTCAGCTTCATCATCAACCTTAAGCTCATCTGACATGTCAACCCAGTCCACAGCCCCACACTGTGTTCACCTACAAAAGTGTTTGCAAAGGTCCATGGAGAATATTTTTTCTACTGACAAGAAAACAAAGAAAGACTTAAAAAATCTACATGCCTTTAGAGAGCTTTTACACTGAACATCGATAATTTCGTCCCCCTTAAAATTCACCTTATAGATTCCTCAAGTGGCAGTAGAGATCTTTGTTGCCGCTCCAACAGGGAAACACTGTCTGAGGAAACACAAAGAGGGAATGTGATGCTAAAATGACTGTAAGCGTGGAAGATATCCACTTGATATGACTAACTCAAACTGCTGAAGCCTCATTTAAGCTTCACATCAACTTTTAAATGACTGTGTGGACACACTGTGGATTTTGGCCTCCATCACTTCCATTGAAAGCACATTTGAAGGGGATCTTTTAACAGCCAGTATGAACAGGAGGAATGATTACAGTGAAGAAAACCTTTTTCACTGTTCATATGGACACCTGACTGACATTAATGCCCACTTCATGCAGTGATTTACCAGGTGTGCCTGGTAATCAGATTTTCAATGAGCACATAGAAACTGACAAATGTGAAAACAGCCTTCTAGTGTCAAACTCTGCACACAGATCATTTTGTACAGTGAAGCGCAAACATTCAACTGTAGGAACAAAAACCTGGCTAACCTCACCCAAGCACAGATTGCTCTGAATGAGAAGCTGGTGCTGCTCTGAGGGAATTTCTTTAAAGTGGTTCATATTTAATTTTTGTAAAAGACAACACATTTTTGAGTGGAGGGGGGCTTAAAGTAAAGGTACCAATATATCAATGTAAAAATACTCCATTACAAGTCCTGTATGAAAAATCCCACTTTAGTAAAAGTACACAAGTATTAGTAGGAAAATGTAAAGTATTACACTGAAGCATCAGTGTTAGAGCAGCATGTTACTGTTGTAGCTGCTGGAGGTGGAGCTAGTTTACACTACTTTATATACAGTTAGCTAGTTTAGTCCAGTGGTTCCCAACCTAGGGCTCGGGCCCCTCCAAAGGGTCAGCAGATCATGAGATGATTAATGGCAGAGGAAAGAAGAAAAAACAAAGTTCTGATACACAAATCTGTTTTCAGTTTTTGGACTTTTTCTCTAATCTTTGATTTTTGCTGAAATATTGGATCATTTGAACATTTATTGAAATGAAAGCATGTGAGAAGTTTAGAGGGAAAAATCACTACTTGGTGGAGCTGTTAACAACTCATAGACATGTGAAATGTGACCCCGACTACACACTGCTTTTTGTAAGACGTCAAAAGACAAAAAGGTTGGAAACCACTGGTTTCATCTTTAACAATGTGTTGTATTTTAAAAGCTTGTTATATTATCCATTGTGTCAAATCTTCATCTGAAAAGTAACTAAAGCTGTCAAATAAATGTAGTGGAGTAGAAAGTACAATATTTCCCTCTGAAATGTAGTGGAGTGGAAGTATAAAGTAGCAAAACATGAAAATACTCAAGTAAAGTACAAGTACCTCAACACTGCACTTAACTACAGTACTTGAATAAATGTACTTAGTTACTTTCCACCGCTGCAAGGCACTGGCTTCATAATTTGAGTTGATTATTGAATAAAAGTCTTTTTTACTGTTTATCTTCCAGGTCTTGACCCAAGGAGGGAAAATCTACAAAGGAGTCTCTCAGGGGACAAAGAGAGGAGGCTGCTCTCTGTTCGGACAGAGTTTATTGACAGAGTGTCCAGTTCTGTTCTAAAAGACCTGCTGGATGCACTTCTGCAACACAGGGTTATCAACAACAGAGAAATGGAGTCGATCCAGATAATGCCCAGCAGAGCAGACAAAGCACGAGAGCTGATTGACACAGTGCTAAAAAAGGGCAATCGGGCTTGTGAAATTCTAATGGATACCTTCTGTGAGGTAGATCCATTTGTTTCTACAATGCTGAAGTTACAATGAAGCAAAAGGAAACTGAGGTGAAATCATGACTTGTGAATACATCTTCAGAGGTTTTGTTTTGAATTTGAGTTTTACCTAAACTCAAAAAACTCAGGATCCAAGACTCAGGTATTGCAAAAGCTAAAACCTGTGCTACATCAACTTCATTGTTGAATAGGAGCAAACCAACAGTCACACAAAGGCAACACTGTCAACTGACTGTTGGGATATTTTTTACTTTTGGACAGAATTTTTTTATTTCCTTCCTGCCTTTTTATCTGTCTCCTAAACCAAGTAAAAGGGACAGCATTGTTCGTCAGTCCATCACTTGATTTTGTCAAGTAAATGTATATATAAATTGTGTATTATGCACTGTATTATACTGTACATATGTATCTGTGTAAATGTATGTGTATGTTAATGTGATATTCTAGTGATTTATGTTTGCATATCAGATTGTAAGTTTAGATCTACATGTTTTAGTGCTGTGATCCAGGAAAACAAAAGGTTGTTCACACACATTACATTTTTCCAATGTTTCAGTGTTTCAATGTGAACAAGAAACAAGCTGTTGATGATGCAAAATAACACCTTTTTCATATTTTCTAAGATATTTTTTATAAGATATTTTTCTATGTATTTGAATTGTTTTAAGATGCAAATATACTGTAAACTTCAATGTAAAAAGTGTCTGTGTGTGTGTGTATGTATAGTTTACATTATATACTGAATATCTCAAAGCTCATCTGTCAGAAATTGTGGGCGAGAATGTGACATGTCTGGATTTTGTGTTTATGCAGTTAGATGTTTTTTCTTTCACTGTTCTGTCATGTTCATTCTATCACTGATCCTTCTAAGGAGGCCTATTGCTGACAGCCTTTACTCAATATTGCATGTTATGTTTTACAAATGTATAGTCCTACAGTCAACAAAAAATGTATGGGAGATAAGTAGCATTATTATATCTTCTAATACATGTTAAAAGCTGGTCCAGTTCTTGCAGCAACTATGTGAGGGTGGGGTGGTTGTCACATTCATTAGATATCGCTCCCTAGAGGGCGCTGTTTAAAAATGTTGGTACTGAAATTTTCAGAATTGGGGTCAGAGGTCACCTACAAGGTCATTTCAGGATTAAGACACTTGACAGTGAGGTAAGAGGACTTTTAGTGTTTCAAATGTCAATATGTAAATATCCTTGGGAAGCCGTCATCACCAAGCTGCCATGCAGCACCGTCCACATATCAGGGCGGCCCCAACCAAGGGCAGCTCCAAATACAGGGGGACATACAGGGTTGGGCGTGTGGAGACATGGGGTTAGGTGGATTCAACAAGTGTGTATGTGTGTGTGGAGTGAGTATGGAAAAAAAAAAAACAAACGAAAAAAAGCACCTGGCGACAGCGGCAAGGGAAAACTCCTCTTTAACAGAAAGAAATATCAAGCAGAACCAGGCTCTAGGTGGGTGGCCATCTGCCTTGACCAATTGGGTTGAGAGAGAAAGAAGGATGGAGGGGGAGAGAGAGACACAGAGAAGCACATTAACAACAGTAATAATAATATTAGAGATATGACTAGTAATAATAATAGCAATAACAGCCAGAGAAGGCATCAAGGCAGGACACCCACAGAACCATGCCACCATACCTGCACAATCCGCGTGGCCGTGGTCCACAGCTCAGATTATGGATTTTCCCGTGAGACGAGAGAGCGCAAAAACTCTGGGGAAGAAGCCAAGTTAGTAACATGCATTAATGGTACATGAATGCATACAGATGGAGAGGAAGAGGAGAAGACAGGATCTCAGTGCATCATGGGAAGTTCCCCAGCAGTCTAGACCTATAGCAGCATAACTAAAGGCTGATCCAAGGTGAGCCTGGTCAGCCCTAACTATAAGCTTTATCAAAAAGGAAAGTTTTAAGCCTACTCTTACTCTTATCCTACATAGAGAGGGTGTCTGCCCTGGACCGAATCTGGAAGATGGTTCCATAGGAGAGGAGCCTGATAGCTGAAGGCTCTGCCTCCCGTTCTACTTCTAGAGACTCTAGGAACTACAAGTAAACCTGCATTCTGGGAGCGCAGAAGATATGATGGTGCCTGACCATTAAGGGCTTTGTGGGTGAGGAGAGGGATTTTAAATTCTGTTCTAGATTTTACAGGAAGCCAATGTAGTGAAGCTAAAATGGGAGAAATATGATCTCTTTCTAGTTTTTGTCAGTACACATGCAGCTGCATTCTGGACCAGCTGGAGAGACTTTAGAGACTTGTTGGGGCAGCCTGATAATGTGGAATTGCAATAATCTAGCCTTGAAGTAACAAATGCATGGACTACTTTTTATGCATCTTTTTGAGACAGGATGTGCCTGATTTTTGCAATATTACATAAGTGAAAAAAGGCAGTCCTTGAAATTGATTTATGTGGGAGTTAAAGGACATATCCTGATCAAAGACAACTCCCAGATTCCTTACGGTGGTGCTGGAGGCCAGGGTAATGCCATCCAGAGTAGCTATATCATTAGATAATGTGTTTCTAAGGTGTTTAGGGCCAAGCACAATAACTTCTGTTTTATCTGAGTTTAGTAGTAGAAAATTGCCGGTTGGTTTCATCTGGCTTCATTGATAAATATAATTGGGTATCATCTGCATAACAATGAAAATTTATGGAGTGTTTCCTAATAATATTACCTAAAGGAAGCATATACAAGGTGAATAGTATTGGTCCAAGGACAGAACCTTGTGGAACTCCGTGTCTAACTTTTGCCTTCATATATATATATATATATATATATATATATATATATATATATATATATATATATATATATATATATATATGTGTGTGTGTGTGTGTGTGTGTGTGTGTGTGTGTGTGTGTGTGTGTGTGTGTATATATATATATATATTTCTGCATCACACATCTCAAAACTCATCTGTCAAAAATTATGGGTGAGAATGTGACATGTCTGGACTCCAGGAAGATCAGCTGTGCTTTAGGTCACAGCTAATGGGGATCCTAACAAATAAACAATAAACAAATGTCTGGATTTTGTGTTTATGCAGTTAGATGTTTTTTCTCTTTCTGTTCTGTCATGGTAGGTATCACTGATCCTTCTAAGAAGGCCCACTGATGTCAGCCTTTAGTCAATATTGCATTTATTTATTTACTATTTATTTATTTATTTTACAGATTTATAGTCTTAAAACAAAAATAGTTTGAGATATGTATCATAATTGTATCTCCAAATACATGTTAAAAGCTGATCCGATCCAAATCCAGAGTTTCAGAATAATATGCACACATCTTTAGACCAAGGATCAATAATTTATTAATTATTAATTAGATAAATATTTTTTTCGTCAATCTACTTTCAGTAACAGTAAAATGCTGCTCTAACACTGATGCTTCACTATTAATAATCTAATGATGTCATATATAATAATATATCAGTCAGAGGGACCAAACCACTACTTTTACTGCAATACTTTAACTACATCAAGCTCATAATACTTATGTACTTTTACTGTAATACTTTAACTACATCAAGCTCATAATACTTATGTACTTTTACTGTAATACTTTAACAACATCAAGCTCATAATACTTATGTACTTTTACTGTAATACTTCAACTACATCAAGCTCATAATACTTATGTACCTTGACTGTAGGACTTCATGCAGGACTTTTACTTGTAATGTACTATTTTTACATTTTTGTATTGGTACTTTTAAGTAAAGGATCAGAGTACTTCTTCCTCCACTGGTATCACGGATCAGTATATACACAATAGAGTGTTGCAGTGTTGTGGACAGCAAAACCTCTTCTTTTACACATCTTTTATTTTGCAGATATAGTCTATCACTTCCTCTGGCTCGCCCAATAATACCAACATGAACTGCATCACTAAATATCACTTAAAGTAAGTTTTACTCTTATTGATACTTTTACTTTATATGAGTATTTCAATTGTATGCTGCTCTTTACTTCTACTCCACTATCATTGATCTTCATTGTAGCCATAATTATTTTAAAATGTGTTTTTATTTCATAACGACATTTCTTCAAATGTAACTTTTATTTCATGTCAATTTTCACAGCAATTATTGTCATGAAAGCTGACATTATGAAAAAGTTTCTTACTGAAAAATGTCTTTACGACATAAACTTTCAGTGGTGGAAAGTAACAAAGTACATTTACTCAAGTACTGTACCCTGCACGGAATAAACAGACATGCTAGATAATGGACAGATATTATGTGATGGTGCTAATTATGTGCTTGAGTGCAGAGTACAGTTGAGCTTTATTAGTATATAAAACTACTGTACATCTTGGTTTGTTCAGAAATGTATTATAGTATTTTATATGTGCAATAATCCAGAGGACTAATGTGACATAGGCTTAAAGGTGATATTGAGATAAAAATGTATTCTTTTACGATTCTGGATTACTTTTTTATCCCAATACATGCAATAAACAATGAGTGAGGGTGAGCTTATCTCTCTAGACAGCTGTCCAATTAACTAAGCCACTCAACAACCACTACAGTCCATAAAAGTCATAAGTCAGTCATAAAGGAGGACAGGGGAAGAGAAGAGAAGGGAAGGGAATTTTAAGTTACTTGTACTTTACTTGAGTATTTCCATTTACTTTATACTTCTACTCTACTACATTTCAGAGGGAAATATTGTACTTTCTACTCCACTACATTTATTTAACAGCTTTACTTACTTTTCAGATTTAAATTTTACATTAAATAACACAATGAGCTCATAAATTACGCTGCATTGTTAAAATTAAACCAGTGGCTTGTGGCCTCTTACAAAACATCAGTGTGTAGTTGTGTCTCCTTGTCATGTTTCAGATGTCAGAGTTGTTAGAAGTTCCACCAAAGAGACATTTCAAATAAATTTTCAAAAACATTTCAAATACATAACTGTTTGAGGCCCAAAGAGGTAAAAGACTGGTTTGGCGGTGGGTCAGTGATGTTGTGGGGAGGCATATCCTTGGAGGGTCGCACAGACCTCCATGTCATAGCCAGACATTGTCGGGAGTGCATACAGGTACATGGGGGCCACACACACCACTGAATCATATTATGAGTTGCCGTGATAAAATTCATGCAAGTTGGATCAGCCTGTGATTTCAATTTTTTACTTTGATTTTTGGTGTGATTTTGAATCCAGCCCTCAGTGGGTTGATGATTTTGGTTTCCACTGACTGTTGTTACGTCATTTTGTTCTCAACAATTTAAACAATGCACATCAGTAAAGATTTTCAACTTGAATAATTCATTCGTCAAGATCTGATGTGTGATTTAAGTGTTAAGTGTGTGATGCAGTGTAATAATACAGTCATGTATTTACTATACGCATCTTATTACAGCCGGTGGATGTATCTCAGCTTAGAGGAAGAAAGCAGATTTCGATTCAGAGGAAGGAAAACAACAAAATTTAAATTATTGAAAGGTTAAATTAAGACAAATTACTTTTAAAATATTGTTATAGCATAAACTACATAATAGTAAATACTATTGTCAGTGTCAGTACTATTGGTCAGTGTTGCTAGGTAAGGTTGCATTCTACTACAGTAGTAATATTAGTAGTAGTAGTAGTAGTGTTTTTGCTGCTGCTATAGGATCTGGCAGAAGAATGACCAAAAAACATAGTGGTGTCATTTTAATGAAAGAGGGAGTCTGTTTTGGGGTTTTTTTGTCGGTCTTAATTAAGTCTAAAACTTGGATTATGATTCTCTGGGCTACACGTAGGCAGATGTGCATGAGGTCGCTTGGATAGGTGTATGTAACTGATTTATCAACCAATCAACTTGCTTGATGTTCAGATCTTCACAACGTGTAGCTGAGATTTGGGAGGTGTGTGTGTCGGCTGTGTGTGAGCCTCTGTGACCTACTGTTACCCATAATACCTTTCTCTGTGTAGGTTCACAGAGACGTTCATGTGTATCTTTGGAGAAGCATAATTCCAATTTTAGTTGCAACATATCTTATTAATCAATTAGTTTACAGCTACTAAATTAACTATTCTGATAATAGATTCATCATTTTGAGTCATTTTTTAAGAAAAAAATTATCTGATTCCAGTTTTTTAGTATTTTTTTAGTCTTGTATGACAGTAAACGAAATATCTTTGGGTTGTGGACAAAACAAGACATTTGAAGACGTCATCTTGGCCTTTGGGAAACATTAATCAACATTTTTCACCATTCTCTGAAATTTTGCGGACATAATAACTAATTGACTAATTGAGAAAATAACCGACAGATTAGTCGATGATGAAAACAATCATTAGTTGAAGCCCTACTATCATCATTCTGTTCAAATGTTGGTAACACTTTATAATACAGCCCGCGTTTTACAGTGTAACTTCCCATCACTTACCATGTAATTTCCCAGAACTTACGATGTAACTTCCTCATATGAATCCGTACATATAAAATATTTTCCGGTTCTTACTGGTACTTAAATGTAGGTACAGCGGAAGAAAATGAAACAACGAGAAACAAGGGAGTAACAATTGGTGTTTTCAAGTGTAACTTCCCAACATTTACCATGTAACTTCCCGGAACTTATGGTGTAATTTTCTGGTATGAATCAGTACGTTACATGTGTATATGTGAACTAAAATCAAATGTTTTTGCTCGTGGTAGTTATGACAATCATTTTTTATGCAAGTGTGTTTGACAGACAAGCTTCATCCACACTCAAGAGATTTATTATGCTTATGTCTCCTACTTCACTGTATGAATTTGAATAGAACAAGTTGAGAAATGGGTCTCTACTTTTGAAAATTGGCTCCTAGCAGCCATGTTGGTCCAGCACTGCAGCAGCTCATAACAGGTAAACTTAGCTCTCTCCAGTGCACAGCTATGAAAGGCTTGTATAGTCATCCGAGGATGAAAAAATAACAATACAGTAATGTAATAATATACATAGTATATCTGTAATTACACAATAATAAGGTACGCAGGAAGTTATGAAAAATGATTTTATTCTTTAATTACACATAAACCACAACATATGTGCTGTTCTCCCAGTCTTCCTCTGTAGGTACAGGCTAGTTACCCTGTAAGTACATGGTAACAACAGGGAGCGGGCTAGATTATGTTCTCCCGTCCTTACTTAGCTGTTTGGTTCTGTTACCTTTCATGTCACAATCTAACAACATGCAACGTGTCATTAACAGCACACCAGACCAACATTTTGAACAGACAATGAGAAAACATTATTGAACATGATTAAATATAATATGTTTCATTTATAACTTCTTAACTATATAAACTACTATTATACAATATAAATATTCTATATAAATTGTACTAACAAAAACTATATATAAAACGATATATAAAACTTAAACAACAAAATAACTCTTAACTAATCTATCAAAATGTAGTTATAAAATGATTGATTTTAATTTAAAAAAAAAAAAACAAGAACAAAACAGGGAACTATGTTTAAATTGTAAATTGTAAAACACAGAGATTGATTTTGTTTTCAGATTTGATTCTGTATGTTTTTCAGGACATACTCATACCTGTGTATGACCCGCTCAGGTGTAGTCAAGTGTTATATTTCTTTCCCATACTTGCTAGGTGTTAAGTAATAAACAGTTCTGTGCTCTAGGTTTAATATACAGTACAAACTATAACTCACTATATATTAAATAAAAAAACAGACATTACTCCCTAAAGTAGAGTAAACTATGCCATCTAAGGTAACATATTCCTTCAGCATTTAATTTAAAACAGCATGGACCATGTGAGTTTACATTCTGGACACAGAAGTAACAGAAGTACAACCTTCTTGCCATGGTCCGCCTAGCATGTTTTTTTTACTAACATTAATCATTTTATAACTACATTTTGATAGATTAGCTAAGATAGATAGATTAATTAAGAGTTATTTTGTTGTTTAAGTTTTATATATAGTTTTTAAGTTTTATATAGTACAATTTATATAGAATATTTATATTGTATAATAGTAGTTTATATAGTTAAGAAGTTATAAATGAAACGTATTATATTTAATCATGTACAATGTTTTCTCATTGTCTGTTCAAAATGTTGGTCTGGTGTGCTGTTAATGACACGTTGCATGTTGTTAGATTGTGACATGAAAGGTAACAGAACCAAACAGCTAAGTAAGGCATTTATCCTCTAAATTTACACTCATATGGTTTCAAATAAATAACTGTTTGAGGCCCAAAGATGTAAAACTGTCCAATATTTCACAAAAAAAGCCCTTATAAATCAGTTCAAACCAGCTCCACCTCGAGCAGCTACACCAATAAAATGCTGCTTATGTAAATTGTTAAATTTATTTAATACATCAGTCACAGCCTGACTGCAAAATTAATTATTTTAGCTGATAATACTTATTAATTTTACTTAAGTAGGATTTTAAATGCAGGACTTTTATTTGTAATTGAGAATTTTTGCAATGGATACTTTTACTTAAGAAAAGTAAGTAAAGCTCAAATACAACAGTTACAATGAAATGATGAAAAATATATTTAATGTTAATGATCAGGTTTTAATCATTTGTTACATTATTTCACATTTTAAAGGTTAATTTATATATTTTACTCAGTTTAGTTTAGATGTTTTTATAAGATTTATTCATAATGTCTCATCAATTTATTTGATATTTTATATTCTGGAGATCATTTTGTGTGTCTTCTTCTCTCCATCAGACTCTCGTCTCTCACTGGATCCAAGAACAAAGCTTCATCAGTCTGCAGATAAAACAGAGGTGAGTGCAGAGCAGTTCACCCTGATACATTTATGGTGAGACACATTTCAGGTGATGGACTCAGCTTTAATGCAGGTGACACGTCTTTGACATACAGGAAGTCAGAGCAAAGATGTGAGAACTGGAGTGATGTGAGTCACTCTGTTGGTCTCAGTGAGGACTCTAGCAGCAGCGTTCCTAAGCTGCAGCTTTCTGATCAACAGTTTACAGACAATTATGAGAGTCAGAAGCAGAACCAGGATCAACTTTTTGGCTGAATCATCTTTCTTTTCTTTTCCTGTGATCCAACAAAACAACACACACACATCTGTGTCATTGTAATGAACAAGTGAGTCTGTGTTTTATGCTGCAGTGCTGTTGTTGGTCTGAATGCAGCCTGAGACACATTATATTTCTCTCACACCATCATTCCACTTCCATATATAATGTTCTTGAGGTAAATACTATATGATCTTCGGATGTTTTTGGTCACTTCATAGCACACATTTGTAAGTTATTATGTCTAGAAAACCTTTTTTTGCCTTTATAAAATTCAGGTCAACTCACCTGTTCCGATGAAAAGACGAAGAGAGAAGAAAACATTTGCTGCAGAGGCTTCACGCAGGTAATCTTATCATGAAATGGCAAAATATTATTTTCACTGTTTTAATTGTGAATAAGCCATCATTATAAATAATAATTTCTTTTTGATTTTTGAATTAGACAAATAATGTAGCATGCAGTGGTGGAAAGTAACTAAGTACATTTACTCAAGTACTGTACTTAAGTACAATTTTGAGGTACTTGTACTTTACTTGAGTATTTCCATGTGATGCTACTTTATACTTCCACTTCACTACATTTCAGAGGGAAATATTGTACTTTCTACTCCACTACATTTATTTGACGGCTTTAGTTACTTTTCAGATGAAGATTTGACACAATGGATAATATAACAAGCTTTTAAAATACAACACATTGTTAAAGATGAAACCAGTGGTTTCCAACCTTTTTGGCTTTTTACTTGAGTACTTTTACTTAAGTAAAGGATCTGAATACTTCTTCCACCACTAGTTTCATATGTATCACTGTTACTTCTTCATTAACCCCCTGTAGACCTGTATACTTGAAAGGTGGCTTTAAAAAGTTTGCAGTTTGCTCCTTTGTTGAGAATGGAGGCTGTGGTTAACTTAAATTCATGGTGGTTATATGGTGGATAAGTCAAACTGCTCCTACAGTGTAGTCAATTTCTCTGCCATCCATCAAGCTCTGTATGTACAAAACAGCCATATTTTTGCTAGAATATGGCTTAATGCACAGCGTTCATCTAAATCTTCTCATAGAACCCTGACAAGCTTGAATGCATTGGTTTTGGCCCACATTAGAGCACCTGCCTCCTGGTCTTCCATTGGTCAGGATACCTGCTCTGTTCTAGCAAAGCAGCAACTAACACGTCTTGAATCGGAAGTACCTTTAAAGTGGCCGCTGACAGACGCTATACTCCAATTGAGTCCCATTCAAAAAGCCTCAACTTCTCTGTAGGATTACTATGTAAAGGTTTTTCAACGAGTCATTCTGGTCTCAATCTCTAAATTCAGGCTCTCTAATAAGTGTGCTGGTGGTCATTTTGGAAATGTCTGCCTGACAGATGTCTTTGATGTCTTTGATGTCTGCCTGACAGATGTGATTGACAGTTGGCTCACCTGCGGCTCTCCCTGGCTTGATAACGATACATGCTGTGTTAGCATAATTTAGCTAAAGTAGCTAACATTTGCCCAAGTGTGCAGCGCTCCATGTTCCCAGTAAGCTAGGGTTAGCTTGGGTCTGAGGTAGTGGGGCGTGTTTCTAGAGCGTGAAAGGCAACACCCCGCACTCCTTATTTGGAAGGTCCTACCTCCAGACAGTAAAGATGGTGCCGAACATAAGCTGCAACTCTGGGCTTCAAACTATGGATTTATTATAAGAACTGGATACTGGACTCAGTCCAATGAGAATCACTCACCTGACGCATGAGCCAAAACTGTTTCTAACTTCTGGGTTGTGTGGCCCACTGAATATGCACAGTAGTGTCTCTCCCACTTGGCCCATAGACTTTAAATTGTGACAATGTTAAGTATTATATATAAATATCATGTATTTGCAGTTTGAGGTGTCCTGTCAACAGTTTTATAGACGTCTTTTATAATGATGGTCTATGGAGAAAATGCTTTTTTTTCTCTCTGTAATACTGTGAGTGGCCACTGGGCAGAATTGGCAGCAAGGCAAAATGTTGTTCAAATTAATGATTTCAAACAAAGTACAGTTAACAAAAGGACATGTTTTGTTTTTAAATGTTTGAAGACATATAATGATTTTGCATACATTTTTCATATGTTTGATACATGTATCAAAAAAATGTTTCTATTGTGATTTGTGATGCTAAATTGTCTAAAGTAATTACTTTCATTCTTAGCATGAGTCTCCTCAGTGTGAAAGGAACTTGAGGAAGTTTGATTAGCAGTATGAATTATTGTTTTTATTAATTATTTAGTCATATAGGTAATCATATGCTCTCAAACTGATCAAAGTGTTATTAAACCTCTCCTCTTTTCTTATGTCCTCACTGCTCTACTGGGTGGGGCCGGTGCAGGTCTGGGCTGGCATGAGGGCATCATGCAGGACCTACGAAATCACTTACACAAACTGTAAGTATTAACAGTGGAACATCTACAGCCCCTCCAATCAAGTTCTTCATTTAATCTTAGTGCTCTGGCTTCCTGTTTTAACTTTCTAATATGTGTCTGTTTGATTTGAACCAGCAACGTTTACAAACATCTACCGTTGCATATTATTAAAGCTATGATTAGGTTTTAGATACCATATCAACACAACAACAACACAAGTGCATATTGTGTTGACATATGCATTTACATATGTAATACTTAAATGCCACAGAGAGAGGAGTTAACAAATACGTAATTTTTAACCTCCTTCCCCATTTCCTTCTCTTTTTTTCATCAGTTCTGAGGAATTTGTGCAATGTGTACTGAACTAGAACTGAACCTTCAAGGATGACTAATAGAAAACACAGACAAACACTAAGAAAAGGCTTAGGCAACTGTAAGATAATCAGAGGCAATAGAGAAGCTGTGTTTCTGCACCTAGCAGATACCCTTGATTTTAATCTAAAAGGGTTAGGTTAGCCTTTTGAGGGATCTCGCTGTCTCTTTAGTCTTTTAATCTTTGCTTTTTAAAATTTTTGTTTAAGCTTTTGTATTCTACTTTTTGTATTCTTAGATTGCTTGCTTTGTAAAAACCAAATAAAACTGGTTTGTATTTTTATACACTCCAACCAAAGTTCCTGACTTGTGCTCATCTCTGAGGTCCTGTGGTATTCCTTTAAGGTAAGAAAAGACGCCTCCTTTGGGACAGGCTGGGCTAAGTTTTGAAATTGTTTAGATAATAAATTGAAGGGAGTTTTGCAAGGGTAAAAAAGTATTGCTGTTTATTGAGCAACAGAGTGGTAATGGTTCATGTTTCATGACTAAGGTTAATATGCTGCGGTACATGTGATAGAGGTGTGTTTTTCAGAAATAAATCAGTTAGAGTGACTTATAATTAGGGGTTTAATTGGCTACATAGTTAGGGCTAGGGCTCTTAAGCTGCCCTATAAAACCGGGGGAGTGCCCTCAACCGACAGAGTGGGCCTCCTCCAGAGATGTCCTTTTAGTAGGCCATCTTGGAGTACTTTCAAACCTCCAACACCTATTGCTCCAATACACTTCGTTGTGACCCAGGCTGTCAGGACATACTTGACTAAATAGGCCCGATGGTAGTGGTTCAACAACAGCTGGTGATCATAGAAGCCAGGCTGAATTTGGTTCCCTAAGCAAGGCTTGGATGGTTGTGCGTGTAGATTTTGGGAACTATGTTCGATACCTAGGTCAGGGGTAGAGGACAGTCGTCTGTTGGTGCTTTATCCACACTGGCAGGGGGTATCGGTTATCTGTAGGCAGGAGACCATTGTGATGAAATTCAACAGTCTGTATTTTCTGCTGACTTTGTTGCTATGGATGCCGTTCTGTTCATAGATGGGACTGACTGCTCTTTTAAACAGAGTGACAGACTTTTTTTTTAAAAAGGAAATAATAAAATAATTTTAAACTAGAAGAGTGCACTTAGTAGAGTGCAGATCTCCACCAGGTGTGTAGATAACAGAAACAGGGATTTATTCATGTCACATCGTGACTAACTTTAGTGGATGGTAACATATCGGGTATGGAATTAATCTGCAGATGCTCCGGATCAAGATGAGATCAAACTTTTCTATGGATGTCAGTTTTTGAGCCACGACAAAGGCAACATGTGGCCTGCAACAGACTAGCTACGCCTTGTTTTTAGCCTAGCCGATTGCCTTTTGCTATGTCGTACCACATATCGTAAAATGGCGAGGAAGTGTAAGCTGCTTTCTGATAGGCTCATAAGGAATGGCGTTATGAAATAGGTTTTTGGTCTTTGAACATACAGTCATAAATGTGCACAAAAAATGTTATGCTGATGGGTCCAGTAGTATGCAAGTGTAGCTGCAGACAGATAAACACACACACACACACGCGCCCAAACAAATGATCCCCTCCAAGTTTACACCTGGCAGAGATAATAATCAATACAATTTTTTCAGTTATTTTTTATTACCAATATTTTGTATAAAGGAATTTATTTATATCATAAACAGCCATGTATTTAGTGGGATTAAACACAGTGCAATGTTTAGTAACATTAATCTAACAGACTATTATTTTAAATTCATATTTTGTGTGAAACAATTTATTTCTTCAACAGTGCAGTTGAAGTAATTATATTATTTAAATCCTGAGAATTTAAGGTATGTTTCATGGACGGGATGAGAGAGGAATATTTCATGAGATTTATTTATTTGTACTTGTCAGGGCTGAGTTGTAGGCTGTAATCAGTAGATCGGTGTTCATTCACTGGTGGGGGATTCTTCAGGCTCTGGGTGACCGACTCGATGACTCAAAAACCAGACTCTCTTTAATGAGTGACTCACAAAAACAAGAGTCGGACCTCCCATCCTGTCTGTAATGTGAGGAGACTGATTGGTGGAAAAAGAAGGGAATGCTGACGTGAGAACGGCAGAGAGCAGATGGTGACACAGAGGAGCGGGAAGAAGTAGTCGTGTTTCCACCCTCAGGTAAGACTGTTACTGTTCGTGACTGAAGTTATCTCTAAGTATGGTTTTTAGATGCAAGATCACAGGTTATAGATAAGAAACAGCCAATCGGGAAAGAAACACTACCTCTAATGTTATCTGTAACTTCATTATTACATTACCACTTCTAATTACCGAGGCCATGACAGCATGACATCTAAATTAAGGTTAATAGTTATCTGTCTGGCAGCAGACTGTCACAGCTGGAGAAAGAAAAGAATATTTGGAGGAACTTCCCTTCATGCGCCAACAAAGCCAGCTGAAGAACCTGGATCAAAACGCAGACAATAAACATGTGATCTAATCTGTAATGTTTTGATTGGATGAGAATTTAATATTTATTCACACTGTTAATTTGGAATTGATATCATATTCACAAAGCTGAAAACAGCCACGAAAAGAGAGCGAGCGAGAGAGAGAGAGAAGAGAGAGAGAGAGAGAGAGAGAGAGAGAGAGAGAGAGAGAGAGAGAGAATGAGGAACATGAAACTGAAACTAAACTTTTTTTTTTTTTTAAACAGTTTCACATAGTGGTAGAAAGAAATAAAGTACATTTACTAAAGTACTGATGTTAAGTACAATGATGAGGTAATTATACTTGAGTATTTCCATTTGATGCTACTTTATACTTCCACTTCACTACATTTCAGAGGGAAATATTGTACTTTCTACTCCACTACATTTATTTGACAGCTTTAGTTACTTTTCAGATGAAGATTTGACACAATGGATAATATAACAAGCTTTTAAAATACAACACATTGTTAAAGATGAAACCAGTGGTTTCCAACCTTTTTGTCTTTTGACGTCTTACAAAAAGCAGTGTGTAGTCGGGGTCACATTTCACATGTCTATGAGTTGTTAACAGCTCCACCAAATAGTGATTTTTCCCTCTAAACTTCTCACATGCTTTCATTTCAATAAATATTCAAATGACATGCTGCTCTAACACTGATGCTTCACTATTAATAATCTAATGATGTCATATATAATAATATATCATTTGAGTGCTGCCATCACTTCTGACAATGGAGGATAATTTTACAGGTTTTTTATATGATCGGTTACCTGCATGGTTGAATGCTGAGTCCACATCCTCAAAACTCTTCACACAGTCGACTTTACCAACACACATAAAAACACAACAACAGGCACCACGTGATAATCTTTTTATGGCAGTTTGTGAAGTTACATCACTTTTTATTGTGTATATGTTGTTTTTTAACTGTTGATAGTGTAATAATGTGCATACTGTGTACATACAGTAAGATGTGTAGCTCTCTATAGAACGTACTACAGTGTATTCTACAGGAACGAGTGACAGAAATGCAGCAGGAAAGCTTTCAATGGTTTTTATTTTTGACAGTTTGTCTTTTCAAAACTGCTGAACTGAGAAGTCGATCAGATTTATCCATTCTGGGAGGCATTTTTGTGTAGTTTTTGCGTTTGATAAAAACAGCACTTTTGATTAGGACGGAGAGCTACAACAGAGATGAAATGATACGTATTTTCAAATATAAAAGAGTGAAACTAGACTCAGTTCAGACTCCATTTAGAGTCCACATGGCAGAGCTGAGGGATGAAAACATGAAGGCTGAGACAGGACAAGTGTTACTATAGCATGATTTCACCATCAGGCTCTCTGTATGTGCTATAATACAATGTTTTTAATTACAGTGTCACTAATTAATGTCCCAGACAGACTGAAATTGAAAAGATGAGTGATTGTGGGGGTGAAGAGGAGAATCAAGAATCGTCACTGGAGTCCAGCTGTCAGTCAAAGACTGACCAGTCTGAAGATCTTTCTACACTTCCAGTCTTCAGTGATGAACCTGGACCCTCACACAGCTGGTAAGAGTACACTGTATATGCTGTAAACCTGCCAAAATGGAATTACACAAGAGCATTAATGTTAGTAGTCACATCACAAAAAACTCAAAACACAGAAATGTTTAAATAGTACAGTGAATTGAAAAATGCAATTATACCAAAGGAGTTAAAGGAAAGGTTCACAAGTCTGTCTTAAAGGACCCTTGTGTAGGATTTTATAGCATCTAGTGGTGAGGTTGCAGATTGCAACCAACTTAATACCCGCCCCCCCTTCCAAATGTGTAGGAGAAATTACAGAGGCAGCAAAGTTTATGAACAATGTGAAACACTAACCCTCTGTAGACTTGAAAGGTTAAATGTTTGCAGTTTGCTGCTTTGTTAAGAATGGAGGCTGTGGTTAACCTAAATTCATGGTGGTTATATGGTGGATAAGTCAAACTGCTCCTACAGTGTAGTCATTTTCTCTGCCATCCATCAAGCTCTGTATGTGAAAAACAGCCATTTTGCTAAAATATGGTTAAATGCACAGTGTTCATCTAAATCCTCTCATAGAACCCTGACAAGCTTGAAAGCATTGATTTGCCCACATTAGAGCACCTGCCTCCTGGTCTTCCATTAGTCAGGATACCTGCTCTGTTCTAGCAAAGCAGCAACTAACACGTCTTGAGTCCTCGTACCTCAATGTGAACAGTCAAGAGTGAGAAGAACTGCACGCACCATCAGCCACCACTTTAAAGAGCTTTACATTTCAAGAGTTTCACTCAGTTCTACATCAGACCAAAGCCCACATCTATGTTTTTTAAAGAAGTTACTAATAAAACGATGACTTCTCTCTCTCTTCCAGTCTGATAAAAGATGCTGGTGAGGTCGGCTCCATGTCCACTGCAGGCCCTCCCTCTGCCACAAGTATGAGGAAACGCTGGCATGAGGACATGACGCAGAACTTACGAAACATCAGGGTACGCAGACTGTAAGTATTAACAGTGGAAGGTCTACAGCCCCTCCTATCAAGTTTATTAGCATTTGATCTCAGCTCTCTGGCTTCCTGCCTTCCTGTTTTAACTTTCTAATATGTGTCTGTTTGATTTGAACCAGCAACGTTTAGGAACATCTACCGTTGCATGTTATTAAAGCTATGATTAGCTTTTAGATACCATATCAACACAACAACAACACAAGTACATAAATGACATATTGTGTTTACATGTGTGATACTTAAATACAAATACATGATTCTTAACCTCCTTCCCCATTTCCTCCTCTTTTTGCCCCCCCCTCTCACAGTGTTGATGTCCTCCCTCTGACTCCTGATCTGGTGGCCAATGCCAGAAAAATTGAAGGAGACATTTATGAGTCAGCCAACAGTAGAGTAAGTTGCTCTCTCTTTTAGCTCACTGTGTTATTTAAAAAAGGAAGGAAGCTTTTCATTTTGCAGCTGCTAAGTCACTCAGTCAGTCAAAGGTTGGTCTCAAACATTATAAATTCTATAGTTTATACACTATTATGGGATGTTGCTGGAAACATACAGCACATGAGCTTGAATGGTGAATTACTTGAAGTTTACTTGAAGTTTGTCACACTGAAGGTCCTGAATCAGTTTAGTGACACTTTAACAAAAATAAAGACAACAGGATAATGCACAGGACCTGTTGAGTTCTAAAAACCTTTGTGGTTTTATAGCAGCATTTATTTATTGTGTATTATTTTTCCTACTGCTCCTCTTACCTTTCTCCCATATTTCTTTACCCTTTTTTTGGCAGGATGAGTACGATCATCTGCTAACAGAGAAGATCAATAAGATCCAGAAGGAGAAGAGGACCCAGCAGAGGCTCAGTCTGGACCTCAGGTCTACCAGCAGGAGTCAGTCTCCCATCAGACAGCCTCTCTGTGAGTGGACATGCAGCACATGTAGACTTGGATGAGATAATGTTGCACTGGGCTGCACACATTCATGTAAATGATCATTTAATCCGACTGAATGTGACTTTGTGACATTTTATTATTGTTTTGTATCTTTTACCTCATGCTTTTAGATTTAATGGTGCATGATTGCAGATTTGTCACTGCTGTATTATTTGTAATAAATGAAATAAAACTCAACTTATAAAACAGTTACAATGAAAAAAGAAATGAGGAAAAATATATTTAATGTTAATGATCAGGTTTTAATCATTTGTTACATTATTTCACATTTTAAAGGTTAATTTATATATTTTACTCAGTTTAGTTTAGATGTTTTATAAGATTTATTCATAATGTCTCATCAATTTATTTGATATTTTATATTCTGGAGATCATTTTGTGTGTCTTCTTCTCTCCATCAGATTCTCGTCTCTCACTGGATTCAAGAACAAAGCTTCATCAGTCTGATGTCGACACAGAGGTGAGTGCAGAGCAGTTCACCCTGATACATTTATGGTGAGACACATTTCAGGTGATGGACACAGCTTTAATGCAGGTGACACGTCTTTGACATACAGGAAGTCAGAGCAAAGATGTGAGAACTGGAGTGATGTGAGTCACTCTGTTGGTCTCAGTGAGGACTCTAGCAGCAGCGTTCCTAAGCTGCAGCTTTCTGATCAACAGTTTACAGACAATTATGAGAGTCAGAAGCAGAACCAGGATCAACTTTTATGCTGAATCACCTTTCTTTTCTTTTCCTGTGATCCAACAAAACAACACACACACATCTGTGTCATTGTAATGAACAAGTGAGTCTGTGTTTTATGCTGCAGTGCTGTTGTTGGTCTGAATGCAGCCTGAGACACATTATATTTCTCTCACACCATCATTCCACTTCCATATATAATGTTCTTGAGTTAAATACTGTATAGGCTTTGAATGTTTTTGGTCACTTCATAGCACACAGCTGCAAAACATTTCTGAAAACTTTCTTTTTTCTTTCTAATATCCAGGTCAAATCACCCTCTCCATGGGCAAGGACTGGAGAGGCTACATACAGGTAATTGTACCATGAAATGTCAAAATGCCTTCCCTGCTTTAATTGTAAATAAACTTTCATTATGAAAAATAATTTCTCTCTAATTCTTGAATTAGATAAGTTATGTAGCATCCAGTGGTGGAAAGTAACTAAATACATTTACTCAAGTACTTTATTTAAGTATAATTTTGAGGTACTTGTATTTTACTTGAGTATTTCCATGTGATGCTACTTTATACTTCCACTTCACTACATTTCAGAGGGAAATATTGTACTTTCTACTCCACTACATTTATTTGACAGCTTTAGTTACTTTTCAGATGAAGATTTGACACAATGGATAATATAACAAGCTTTTAAAATACAACACATTGTTAAAGATGAAACCAGTGGTTTCCAACCTTTTTGTCTTTTGACGTCTTACAAAAAGCAGTGTGTAGTCGGGGTCACATTTCACATGTCTATGAGTTGTTAACAGCTCCACCAAATAGTGATTTTTCCCTCTAAACTTCTCACATGCTTTCATTTCAATAAATGTTCAAATGATCCAATATTTCAGCAAAAATCAAAGATTAGAGAAAAAGTCCAAAAACTGAAAACAGATTTGTGTATCAGAACTTTGTTTTTTCTTCTTTCCTCTCCCATTAATCATCTCACGACCCCTCAGATTTATCTGCTGACCCTTTGGAGGGGCCTGACCCCTAGGTTGGGAACCACTGGACTAAACTAGCTGACTGTATATAAAGTAGTGTAAACTAGCTCCACCTCCAGCAGCTACAACAGTAACATGCTGCTCTAACACTGATGCTTCACTATTAATAATCTAATGATGTCATATATAATAATATATCATTTGAGTGCTGCCATCACTTCTGACAATGGAGGATAATTTTACAGTTTTTTATATGATCGGTTACCTGCATGGTTGAATGCTGAGTCCACATCCTCAAAACTCTTCACACAGTCGACTTTACCAACACACATAAAAACACAACAACAGGCAGCACATGATGATCTTTTTATGGCAGTTTGTGAAGTTACATCACTTTTCATTGTATATATGTTGTTTTTTAACTCTACTCCATTAGTCAGGATACCTGCTCTGTTCTAGCAAAGCAGCAACTAACACGTCTTGAGTCCTCGTACCTCAATGTGAACAGTCAAGAGTGAGAAGAACTGCAGGCACCATCAGCCACCACTTTAAAGAGCTTTACATTTCAAGAGTTTCACTCAGTTCTACATCAGACCAAAGCCCACATCTATGTTTTTTAAAGAAGTTACTAATAAAACGATGACTTCTCTCTCTCTTCCAGACTAATAAAAGATGCTGGTGAGGTCGGCTCCATGTCCACCGCAGGCCCTCCCTCTGCCACAGGTATGAGGAAACGCTGGCATGAGGACATGATGCAGGACCTACGAGACCTCTGGGTACACAAACTGTAAGTATTAACAGTGGAAGGTCTACAGCCCCTCCTATCAAGTTTATTAGCATTTGATCTCAGCTCTCTGGCTTCCTGCCTTCCTGTTTTAACTTTCTAATATGTGTCTGTTGGATTTGAACCAGCAACGTTTAGGAACATCTACCGTTGCATGTTATTAAAGCTATGATTAGCTTTTAGATACCATATCAACACAACAACAACACAAGTACATAAATGACATATTGTGTTTACATGTGTGATACTTAAATACAAATACATGATTCTTAACCTCCTTCCCCATTTCCTCCTCTTTTTGCCCCCCACCTCACAGTGTTGATGTCCTCCCTCTGACTCCTGATCTGGAGGTCGATGCCAGAAAAGTTGAAGGAGACATTTATGAGTCAGCCAACAGTATAGTAAGTTGCTCTCTCTTTTAGCTCACTGTGTTATTTAAAAAAGGAAGGAAACTTTTCATTTTGCAACTGCTAAGTCACTCAGTCAGTCAAAGGTTGGTCTCAAACATTATAAATTCTATAGTTTATACACTATTATGGGATGTTGCTGGAAACATACAGCACATGAGCTTGAATGGTGAATTACTTGAAGTTTACTTGAAGTTTGTCACACTGAAGGTCCTGAATCAGTTTAGTGACACTTTAACAAAATAAAGACAACAGGATAATGCACAGGACCTGTTGAGTTCTAAAAACCTTTGTGCTTTTATAGCAGCATTTATTTATTGTGTATTATTTTTTCTCCTGCTCCTCTTACCTTTCTCCCTTATTTCTTTACCCTTTTTTTGGCAGTCTGAGTACTATCATCTGCTAAGAGAGAAGATCAATAAGTTCCAGGAGGAGAAGAGGACCCGGCAGAGGCCCAGTCTGAACCTCAGGTCTACCAGCATGGATCAGTCTCCCACTAGACTGCTTCCCGGTGAGTGGACATGCAGCACATGTAGACTTGGATGAGATAATGTTGCACTGGGCTGCACACATTCATGTAAATGATCATTTAATCCGACTGAATGTGACTTTGTGACATTTTATTATTGTTTTGTATCTTTTACCTCATGCTTTTAGATTTAATGGTGCATGATTGCAGATTTGTCACTGCTGTATTATTTGTAATAAATGAAATAAAACTCAACTTATAAAACAGTTACAATGAAAAAAGAAATGAGGAAAAATATATTTAATGTTAATGATCAGGTTTTAATCATTTGTTACATTATTTCACATTTTAAAGGTTAATTTATATATTTTACTCAGTTTAGTTTAGATGTTTTATAAGATTTATTCATAATGTCTCATCAATTTATTTGATATTTTATATTCTGGAGATCGTTTTGTGTGTCTTCTTCTCTCCATCAGATTTCTCTCGTCTCTCACTCAGTCCAAGAACAAAGCTTCATCAGTCTGCAGTTGACACAGTGGTGAGTGCAGAGCAGTTCACCCTGATACATTTATGGTGAGACACATTTCAGGTGATGGACACAGCTTTAATGCAGGTGACACGTCTTTGACATACAGGAAGTCAGAGCAAAGATGTGAGAACTGGAGTGATGTGAGTCACTCTGTTGGTCTCAGTGAGGACTCTAGCAGCAGCGTTCCTAAGCTGCAGCTTTCTGATCAACAGTTTACAGACAATTATGAGAGTCAGAAGCAGAACCAGGATCAACTTTTATGCTGAACCACCTTTCTTTTCTTTTCCTGTGATCCAACAAAACAACACACACACATCTGTGTCATTGTAATGAACAAGTGAGTCTGTGTTTTATGCTGCAGTGCTGTTGTTGGTCTGAATGCAGCCTGAGACACATTATATTTCTCTCACACCATCATTCCACTTCCATATATAATGTTCTTGAGTTAAATACTGTATAGGCTTTGAATGTTTTTGGTCACTTCATAGCACACAGTTACAAGTTATTATGTCTAGAAAACTTTTTTCTTTTTGTCTTTCTGAAATCCAGCTCAAGAGGAGAAAACCAAGAAAAAAGAAAAAGTTTTTTGCAGGGGCTTCATGCAGGTAATCATACCATGAAATGGCAAAATATTATTTTCCATGCTTTAATTGTGAATAAGCTTTCATTATAAATGATCATTTCTTTTTAATTCTTCAATTAGACAAATAATGTAGCATGCAGTGGTGGAAAGTAACTGAGTACATTTACTCAAGTACTTTATTTAAGTATAATTTTGAGGTACTTGTACTTTACTTGAGTATTTCCATGTGATGCTACTTTATTCTTCCACTCCACTACATTTCAGAGGGAAATATTGTACTTTCTACTCCACTACATTTATTTGACAGCTTTAGTTACTTTTCAGATGAAGATTTGACACAATGGATAATATAACAAGCTTTTAAAATACAACACATTGTTAAAGATGAAACCAGTGGTTTCCAACCTTTTTGTCTTTTGACGTCTTACAAAAAGCTGTGTGTAGTCGGGGTCACATTTCACATGTCTATGAGTTGTTAACAGCTCCACCAAATAGTGATTTTTCCCTCTAAACTTCTCACATGCTTTCATTTCAATAAATGTTCAAATGATCCAATATTTCAGCAAAAATCAAAGATTAGAGAAAAAGTCCAAAAACTGAAAACAGATTTGTGTATCAGAACTTTGTTTTTTCTTCTTTCGTCTCCCATTAATCATCTCACGACCCCTCAGATTTATCTGCTGACCCTTTGGAGGGGCCCGACCCCTAGGTTGGGAACCACTGGACTAAACTAGCTAACTGTATATAAAGTAGTGTAAACTAGCTCCACCTCCAGCAGCTACAACAGTAACATGCTGCTCTAACACTGATGCTTCACTATTAATAATCTAATGATGTCATATATAATAATATATCATTTGAGTGCTGCCATCACTTCTGACAATGGAGGATAATTTTACAGGTTTTTTATATGATTGGTTACCTGCATGGTTGAATGCTGAGTCCACATCCTCAAAACTCTTCACACAGTCGACTTTACCAACACACATAAAAACACAACAACAGGCAGCACATGATGATCTTTTTATGGCTGTTTGTGAAGTTACATCACTTTTCATTGTGTATATGTTGTTTTTTAACTACTCCATTAGTCAGGATACCTGCTCTGTTCTAGCAAAGCAGCAACTAACACGTCTTGAGTCCTCGTACCTCAATGTGAACAGTCAAGAGTGAGAAGAACTGCAGGCACCATCAGCCACCACTTTAAAGAGCTTTACATTTCAAGAGTTTCACTCAGTTCTACATCAGACCAAAGCCCACATCTATGTTTTTTAAAGAAGTTACTAATAAAACGATGACTTCTCTCTCTCTTCCAGTCTAATAAAAGATGCTGGTGGGGTCGGCTCCATGTCCACTGCAGGCCCTCCCTCTGCCACAAGTATGAGGAAACGCTGGCGTGTGAACATGCGGCGGAACCTACAAGACCACTGGGTACGCAGACTGTAAGTATTAACAGTGGAAGGTCTACAGCCCCTCCTATCAAGTTTATTAGCATTTGATCTCAGCTCTCTGGCTTCCTGCCTTCCTGTTTTAACTTTCTAATATGTGTCTGTTTGATTTGAACCAGCAACATTTAGGAACATCTACCGTTGCATGTTATTAAAGCTATGATTAGCTTTTAGATACCATATCAACACAACAACAACACAAGTACATAAATGACATATTGTGTTTACATGTGTGATACTTAAATACAAATACATGATTCTTAACCTCCTTCCCCATTTCCTCCTCTTTTTGCCCCCCCGCCTCACAGTTTCTTGGCCCTCCGTCTGACTCCTGATCTGGTGGCCGATGCCATAAAAATTGGAGACATTTATGAGTCAGCCAACAGTAGAGTAAGTTGCTCTCTCTTTTAGCTCACTGTGTTATTTAAAAAAGGAAGGAAACTTTTCATTTTGCAGCTGCTAAGTCACTCAGTCAGTCAAAGGTTGGTCTCAAACATTATAAATTCTATAGTTTATACACTAGTATGGGATGTTGCTGGAAACATACAGCACATGAGCTTGAATGGTGAATTACTTGAAGTTTACTTGAAGTTTGTCACACTGAAGGTCCTGAATCAGTTTAGTGACACTTTAACAAAATAAAGACAACAGGATAATGCACAGGACTTGTTGAGTTCTAAAAACCTTTGTGGTTTTATAGCAGCATTTATTTATTGTGTATTATTTTTCCTACTGCTCCTCTTACCTTTCTCCCTTATTTCTTTACCCTTTTTTTGGCAGTCTGAGTATGATCATCTGCTAACACAGAAGATCAATAAGATCCAGAAGAAGAGGAGGAAACAGCAGAGGCCCAGTCTGGACCTCGGGTCTACCAGCATGATTCAGTCTGTCATCAGACAGCTTTCTTGTGAGTGGACATGCAGCACATGTAGACTTGGATGAGATAATGTTGCACTGGGCTGCACACATTCATGTAAATGATCATTTAATCCGACTGAATGTGACTTTGTGACATTTTATTATTGTTTTGTATCTTTTACCTCATGCTTTTAGATGTAATGGTGCATGATTGCAGATTTGTCACTGCTGTATTATTTGTAATAAATGAAATAAAACTCAACTTATAAAACAGTTACAATGAAAAAAGAAATGAGGAAAAATATATTTAATGTTAATGATCAGGTTTTAATCATTTGTTACATTATTTCACATTTTAAAGGTTAATTTATATATTTTACTCAGTTTAGTTTAGATGTTTTATAAGATTTATTCATAATGTCTCATCAATTTATTTGATATTTTATATTCTGAAGATCATTTTGTGTGTCTTCTTCTCTCCATCAGATGACTCTGATCTCTCACTGGATCCAAGAACAAAGCTTCATCAGTCTGCAGATGAAACAGAGGTGAGTGCAGAGCAGTTCACCCTGATACATTTATGGTGAGACACATTTCAGGTGATGGACACAGCTTTAATGCAGGTGACACGTCTTTGACATACAGGAAGTCAGAGCAAAGATGTGAGAACTGGAGTGATGTGAGTCACTCTGTTGGTCTCAGTGAGGACTCTAGCAGCAGCGTTCCTAAGCTGCAGCTTTCTGATCAACAGTTTACAGACAATTATGAGAGTCAGAAGCAGAACCAGGATCAACTTTTATGCTGAACCACCTTTCTTTTCTTTTCCTGTAATCCAACAAAACAACACACACACATCTGTGTCATTGTAATGAACAAGTGAGCCTGTGTTTTATGCTGCAGTGCTGTTGTTGGTCTGAATGCAGCCTGAGACACATTATATTTCTCTCACACTGTCATTCCAATAACAACATAAAACTTTAAACAACAGTCAGGTGTCCATATGAACAGTGAAAGAGGTTTTCCTCGCTGTAATCATTCCTCCTGTTCATACTGGACATTAAAAGATCCTTCAAATGTGCTTTCAATGTAAGTGATGGAGGCCAAAATCCACAGTGTGTCCACACAGTCATTTAAAAGTAGATATGAAGCTTATATTCAGCTTCATCAGTCTGAGTTACTCATATCAAGTGGATATCTGACACATTTACAGTCTTTTTAGCATCAAATTCCCTCTTTGTGTTTCCTCAGACAGTGTTTCCCTGTTGAGCTGCAGGTGGAAGTATAGTAACAAAAAGAGGAACTTTGGCACTAAAAAGACTGTAATGTTGAAAGATATCTACTTGATTTGACTCATTTGGACGCTGAAGCTTCATATTAGCTTCAGATAAACTTTTAAATATATTTTTGCACAGAAGGAGGACTGTGGATTTTGTCCTCCATCACTTCCATTGTAAGGTCATTATGAAGGGATCTTCTAATGGTCAGTATGAACAGGAGGAATGATTACAGCAAGAAAAACAGGTTTAATGGTCATTTGGGCTCCTGACTGTTGTTTTAAGACACACTTGAAAAATTGTGAATTCGTCCTTTAATGCTTCTGTTCACTTTATAGCAGACGACTACAAGTTATGTTAAAAAAAAAACAAATTTTGTTCCTTTTTTGAAATCCAGGATCCATCAAATTCTGGAGGACATGAAAGGAGACGTGTTATCAGCTCTTCAACAGGGTAATAGTACCATTAAATTGCAAAATATTATTATCCCTGCTTTAATTGTAAGTATTCTATGATTATGAGTAAGCATTTGTTTTTAATTGATCAGTTAGCAAATAATGTAGTATGGATCAATATGTATACATATACCATACAGTGGTTCAGTGTGGAGGATAGTAACTACCTTTTAATTTATTATTTCTTTCATAGTCGTTCACCTTATCAGGAAAGACCATTAAATGAAGAACAATCTCCATCACAACATACTACTGAGGGTAAGTGGAAAACACATAATTTAAGATTTGAGTGAATGGTATGGAAGATTTAAAATTATGAAATAAAGTGAAATAGAATACACATTGTTATTTGTATTTCCTTTTTATGTATGTTTTATTTCATGTCAGGTTTCATGACAGAGTTTGTTATCACCAGTCGCAGCCTCCTCACCACCATCTCCACCAAGGAGAAAACTTTTGATATGATGATAGATTTATTTCATAATGTATCATCAATTTATTTGATATTTTCCATTTTGTGTGTCTCCTTTTCTTCATCAGATGACTCTCATCTCACTCTGTCTGCAAACACAAGACAAGATGAGGACGAAACAGAGGTGAGACACATTTTTGATGATGGAAGCAGCTTCAAACCAGATCACAGGTCTTATTACAGCTGCTGGATGAGTGTTAGACTAGAGGAAGAAAGCAGATCTCAACTCAGAGGAAGGAAAACAACATTGATCCATAAAGTGAAACATATTTATAAGGTTGCATTGATCATAAACTACATAATAGTAGAAACTATTTTGTGTTTACACATATTTCATGGGTCAGTGTTGTACGGTTAGGTTGCATTCTGCTATAATAATAATAATAATAATAATAATAATAATAATAATAATAATAATAATAATAATAATAATAATAATAATGATAATAATAAGTAATAGCAGTAATGGTAGTAGTAGCAGTAGTAGTAGTAATAGTAGTAGTAGTAGTAGTAGTAGTAGTAGTAGTAGTAGTAGCAGTAGTAGTAGTAGTAGTAGTATTTATGCTGCTGTTATAGGTTCTGGTAAAAGAACAACCAGAAACACAGTGGTGTCATTTTAATGAAAGAGGGAGTCTGTTTGGAGAAGCATAATTCCAACTTTAGTTGCAACATATCTTATTCCTGTCATCTAGAGCTGCAACGATTAGTTGATTAATCGATTAGTTGCCATCTGTTAAATTAATCACAAACTATTTTGATAATCAATTAATCGTTTTGAGTCATTTTTTAAGAAAAAGTTTCCAAATTCTCAGATTCCAGCTTTTCAAATGTGAATATTATTTTAATATTTTTTTAGTCTTGTGTGACAGTAAATTAAATATCTTTGGGTTGTGGACAAAACAAGACATTTAAAAACATCATCTTGGTCTTTAGGAAACATTAATCAACATTTTTCACCATTTTATGACATTTTATGAACCAAACAATTAATCAATTAATCAAGAAAATAATCAACAGATAAAGAAAATAATTATTAGTTGCAGCTCTACTATCATTATTACATTCAAATGTTTACTCTGATCTGATTTAATGTGCTTAATTAAATATGTATAATGAATATTTAATCATTTCATTGCAAACTACAAGTTGTTATGTTTTAATTTTGTGTCTTTCTAAAATCCAGGCCTCATCACACTTTACACCTGAACTGTTAAATGAATCTGGAGCCATTTCATACAGGTAATCAGACCATAAAATAGCAAAATATGGTTTCCTCTGTTTTAATGGTTATCATTCTAAATACAGTAAGTATTTATTTTTATTAAGTGTACAGATGATGTAGTATGAATCACTACTTATACAATACATTGCATTGTGGTGATGGTTGAGATGATTTCTTAAAACTGTCTTCAGGTCTCACTTGGAGAGAACCAGAGCTTTGAATATCTTGCTGTCAATCTACAGTTTGACATTTCAGACCTGCTTCTGATAATGTACCGACCACCTAAATACAACTCTGAATTCATGAGTGTGTCTGCAGATCTGCTATCAAATATCTGTATTGATTCCACAGCGTCCACCACAGTTTGTTTTAATGAGATTTTATGCGTATGTATGCATGGATGTTTCTTTGCACATTTTTACACACTTTTCCTGTTTCTTTTTTATTTTTTTGTGCTTTTTAAAGCAGTTTAAACTGTTTTTGCATGAGATGGTGCCATACAAATAAATTTGAATTGAATTGAATTTATATATTATTTTAAGTAAAAGATCTGAATACTTCTTCCACCACTGCTGTTCTGTGTCGTTCAGGTTCACGTGTCCTGGTCCAGGTGTGTTTCAGTGTAAGCTGACGAAGCTGGTGTTTACTATGGATCGGGAGGGGGAGTTATTATACAGGACTGTCCAGTGGGATGAGAACCTTCTTCAGTCAGCTGGCAAGAGACCTGCAGGTCCGCTGTTTGACATCAACTGTCCTGAGGACGCTGTCTCTAAGCTGCACCTCCTGCACTGTGAAATAAAACCTGGTAAGAAATTTTTATCAAAACTAAAATGTCAAAGTCAGTTGCAATACTGTATAAAGTTAAAGATCTTCTAAATCAAGTTTCATTATACATCTTATATTGTTCCCTTACAGTCCCATATAGAACTTACTATGTGGAAGTATAAAGAAATTCATATAAAACTAATACAAATCCAATATTCATACAAAGAGCCATAAGAATTGTAAACAAAACTACTTACAGAGAACCAACAAACTCTGTTTATTAAATTAAAGATTTGACCGACTTTAAAATGGTTCAAATTATGTATAGAACAAAAAATCAGTTATTACCTGAAAGTATCTAAAAGTTGATTAAAAAAACAGTTAGTGAGGACTAATGTAAAAAAAAAATATATCATTATATTTAAGTCAAGGTGTGAATTTATGGAACAACTGTAGTGAGGAACTGAAAACATGTAGAACACTGAATAAGTTTAATAAAAAATAAATATATAATAAAATAATTAAGTCAATAAAAAATGTACAAAATATACTCACTGAACAAATATAAATATTGATGATCAGACAGAAACACTGGTATAGAAGGATAGGGTACAGGATATATAAGTTGGTTTTGTTTTGTTTTTTGCTGTTGTTTGATACCTTTTGAGGTCCAGTAGGATGTGTTGTTAAAAGTGATTGCAGACTGAAATAAATTTCCATTTCAAAAAACAAAAAGAAGTTGTTAAAATAACATAGAGTTAGAACAGTGGAAATAAAATGACTTTGACATGAAATTAATAGTTGATGGTTCTGTGTTTACAGCACCGCTCTGTCTGTCTGTCGTCCACATCAGTGATGATGGAATGAACATCCTTCAGCCGCTGGAGATTACAGACACTCATGTGGTTGTGGATGTTCCTCATCTCTCAGCCTTTGGCTTGGTATTGGATATCAAAAATGTTTTCAATTCAATAAGTGCCCAAGTTCTGCTGTTTCACCGACCGGAACAACGCCCAAAACTCAACATGTTTCTACTGCCATACAACGTGCCGGTGCCAGAGGTAAAAGCTCTTTCTATAATAGTTTAACATCAGTTCATAATCATTTTAAACTCACAGCTTTTATAATTAGCCAAACTAAACTGATTTATCAGTCAAAGACACACTTACCTCCACTCCATACTTGTTATGAAAGTTTATTTTATTGTAAGAATCCTTCTCTTCAGATACATTTTGGGACAAAATTTTACCATAAAATTTTAGATTTTAGTTTTTCTGAGATTTCTCTTTTCACTCACATGGTCTTATGCTGCAAACTCAATCTTCACTTTATTTCACCACTACAGCAGCATATTGCTGCCACCATGACACAAAAATATTGCTCAGTCTCCCAATATAACGTGAAAATGTTCTTGTTTTAACTTTTCTTTTTTTATGACGTGGCTTTTTTATTTTGCGATATAACATCAGTGCCAACAGAAAAATTATAGACTATTTCAAACCAATATTCCCATCCCAACCAAACATAGAAACAAGAGGGTTCAACCTACATGTAAAGTGGTTTGCCTACAGGTAAAACCAGTGAAAAAGGAAAAATAATAAATAAATGTTTTTTTTAAAGGAATACAAAGGCATATCTCTGACATGGAAATCAAAATCATCAGTGTGCCTCCACTTCATCCTTTCACTTATGCATTTATAAAAGAAATGCACATGCCCCACTTGAGGAAAATTCATATGCAGAAACTTACAATAAACTTTACTTGTTATAACAACATGTAACATAATCATTCTGGCAACCTCTGATTCAGTGACATTTGTTATGCTGAAAGCCGGTTCCATTGTTTTGACTGGACAAACATTTGTGTATTCAGGTGAAAAACATTGTGCAATGGTAGCTACAGAATCAATAAAGTAGTGGTTAAGAGCTTCCGCTACTGCCCCAGGATTGTTTTAAAGCATTCCATTTACTTTAAGTTCAAGCAGTTTCCTTTCTTTATTTTGATGTCCTGTTAGTTTTTTTTAACTGGTTCCAGATAATTTTAGAGTTACCTCTTGCCTTTTCTATTATGGTCAAGAAAAAATCTGCCTTTACTTTTCTTAGTTTCTTTCCCACCTTATAACTGCTCCCAAAGGTTTTCTTCTGGTACTGATAAGCCACGCTCTGACTGATGTTTGACAAGTATTTATTTTCTTCTTTTAACCAGAAACATCATCCTTTTAACCAGCAAACACCGTGAAAAACTAAAATGAAATACATATTACAAACACAAGGATATTATCAGTACAAAATGAATGTACAAACACAAAGACATTATCAATACAAATTAAATGTACAAACACATACTGTGTGCACCTTCTGAGCAGAAATTTAGGAGTTATTACAGTCACTCAATGTCGCACTGGTACTCTTCATTGGCAAACTCCTAATTCCGTGTGTAGCTTCTGATAGTAGCTTCTGGCAGTACAAGCATTTCCTCTCACATTAAGTGATCATGTGAACGCCGCATGTTGTTCATTCAACGTAATTCACAGGTTTAACAGTGGGTGTCACCATTACCCCAGGGAAACCAAATTACACTTACAAAATAATTATTTACAATATGATCACAAAGTAAACAAGCCACTTTCTTCAGAAAGGAGATCAAATTAGTGGAAAACAGCATATTTTTATGCAACAGCTACACGCCTTGTTCCTTAAACTAGCAAAGTGTTGTCTGTCATGACTCAACTTAGTTTTTATTGCAGTTTTTAAGACAAGATCCCTTTCTTTCATTAGTTTTAAAATGTCTGCATTTATCCAAGGGACAGTGTTTTTGTTATTTTTGCGCCTAAATTTGCAGTTAAAATCTTTAATAATGCTCTCTAGTTTTTTTGAGAATATTTGACTGTCTTTTTCATGGTCTATGCTCAACAGTAGATCATCCTAATCAATCTGTTGAACAACACTTTTGAAGTTCTCCTGTTTGTTTTTGGGAATTCCAAAAGATTCATATTCCCTAGCATTAGGGCTAAACCGCTTATTGCTTAGTTTTCTGGCTACCAGTGTCAAATTGTGGTCAGAGAGACCAGTTACCATATTATAGGATTTTAAAATTCTCTCAGGTCTGTTACCAAATATTAAATCAATTTGAGTACTGGTGGAATTAGTTATTCTTGTGGGCCCACTGATCAGTTGCATGAGGTCAAAGTTATTGGTTATCTTTTGAGGTTCTTTCTAGAGGATTTGTCCTCCTAATTGATGTTAAAATCTCCCATAATAAGTTCTTTTGTTTTTTGCCTTTAATTGCCACCTGTCTGTATATACACTGCTTATAAAAGTTATCACACTTTTATTTTTTGCTGTTGTAGCACTTTGCCTTCTTGCCTTCACAATTCAGCTATGGGAAACTGAAGAGTATTATATCTTGTGGTAATGAAGTCACTGTCTAATCAAAATGTTCTATTGAAGGTGAAAGGACAACATGAAAAAGCTCAGCATATTGTGACCCCTTCCTCCTGTGACCTCATTCAAGGCCAAACCTACAGTCTGCACTGTTCTGAGGCCTATAAAGTAGTGCCTAAGGTGAGTATGTCCAGTTAAAACATACAGAGATTCTCTATTACTGCTGTAACAGAATAACACAGTTAATTAAAGTGGTACCCAGAGTGTTAAACCACTATTGAAAATGTATAAGTTGGTGTCTGCTGGACGTGTAAATAAGCTACTGTTTTTGGCCATAAAACAAAAACAGTGAGCTGAAATATGATAAAATGCTCCATAGAGCAGAACCGCAGAGGCAGGTGATACTCTGTTTCTATGAGTGACACTTTTCACATTAGACATTAATTAAATTAAGCTGGACCTTGACGTGCCAGTTCAAGCATCATTCACACAGTTGTTGTCTTGTAATTTTCACACACAAATATTTTATATAGAGCTGCAACTATTTGGATAACTGAATAATTGTCTTTTTTCGAGTAATCCAAACATTCTCTTGTTTAAGCTCCACAATTGTGAATTATTTGCCTGAGAGAGAAGAAATTTTGCACACTTCCAGGTCTATATTTAGATTCTGTGGCTCTACTGGAATATCTTTGAATGATTTACAATTCAAAAAACTCTTTACCTTAAACTGGCCCTTTATGCAGGCCCTCAGTTCAGCCTCTGTCTGAACCAGGCCATTTTAGTTCCTGTCTCTTTAAGGCCCCCCTCCCGATGAGACCATTCTGTTCTGATTGGTCAGCTTCAGGAAGCTGCCCCTCGGCATCCGTACATGTTTGAGCCAAAATCTGATCTGAACACATGGAAAAAACCTCAGCAACAATGTTAGCAACCAAGGCTACAGAACATGCGGCCATTTATGGGCATGTGTGATGATCCAACGCCAAGTTAGAAAAAAAAGTAACACTTTATTGTCCAGGTCTCTTAATTTTACATTAATTTCCTGTTTACTTTCTGGAGTAATTTGCAGGTATTTAATGATTAATGTTTAGGACCTTTTACACAGAGGATGGTGTAATTTGGTGCAAAATATAAGAAAAAACAGAAAAAGTGTTGGTTGCTTTAGTTGGTAAGTGCTGAATCATTATATTCATTATTCAATATATTTTTGATAAATTAGACTCTTAACAATTCTTTAACTGATGGAAAATATTCAGTTTTCAGTGTGTAGTTTTGTGTGTCAAATGATGTATTAGCATATTGGGTTATTGCTTAAAAACTTTATCACAAGCACATTTCCTGCATACTAACAAATTATATAAAGCTTTCAAAGAAATGCCCTAAGAATTAACCGCAGTTACTTAACTACTAGGAAATTATTTTAAAAAGCTCATATGCTGATATATCATTTTCTGTCAGTTAAAGATCTGTTAAGAATCTATTTATTTAAAAAAAATTCAAAATGAATAACTATGAACATAAATATCATGAAATCAAAAAGAATGAAGAGTCTAATTTATTAAAAATATAATGAATCAGCACTTACCAACTGAACCAACTTAATACTTTTTTTTCTGTTATTTTTTTATAACTTGTATCAAATTGCATCACCCTCTCTGTAAAATTAACCGTTAAATACCTGCAAATTACTCAGAAATTTTCCAGGAAATTAGTATAAAATTAAAGGACCTGTAAAATTAAGTGTTACCAAAAAAAACATTGCAAACAAAGTGTTCAGAACAGTTGAAGCCCTACTTTTATCTTGCAAGGAGCATTTCTATATACATTAACGTCAAATTTTGTAACTTTGACCATGTTTAACATCTGGCATCATAACAGTATATAAATAACAGAAAACAACAAAAAGCATAATATGTCCCCTTTAATATAAAAACGTGATTAATGCAGCTTTATCTTTCCATGGTTACTTATCAAATAACCGTCTTGAATACAGATTCAGTTAGTAAATGAAAAACAAACATTGTCATTGCAACAAGATTTTTTTTAAATGAAACTTTGTTATTGGTTTACAGGCTGCACGATTTGACTTAAACTATGGACCAAATTACCACTCAACTTTTGAGATTCGACTGAATCCGAACACAGATGAAGCAAATCTGACAGTCCAAGACCAAAAGGCGAAAGAAGTCTGGGAGTATCCCGTTGAACTGACTGGTAAAGAAGACACAATTCTGTAATTTATTAATTATTAATCCACACATTGGAAAAGTCAAGATTGCTTTTATTCAGACCATTCTTCTATTGGTCTGCATTAATTCACAATTCATGTTTTTATTGTGGTGTTCTCTTAAAATTAACTTAAACTCACAGCTGTTATTATAGTAGCAGCCATAATGTAAATGCAATGATTACATTACAGTGGTGGAAGAAGATGTATGATGATGTAGTTAAAGTATTGTAGTGAAAGTACATAAGTATTATCAGCTTGATGTAGTTAAAGTATTGCAGTAAAAGTACATAAGTATTATGAGCTTGATGTAGTTAAAGTATTGCAGTAAAAGTACATAAGTATTATGAGCTTGATGTAGTCAAAGTATTGCAGTAAAAGTACATAAGTATTATGAGCTTGATGTAGTTAAATTATTGCAGTAAAAGTACATAAGTATTATGAGCTTGATGTAGTTAAATTATTGCAGTAAAAGTACATAAGTATTATGAGCTTGATGTAGTTAAATTATTGCAGTAAAAGTACATAAGTATTATCATCTTGATGTAGTTAAAGTATTGCAGTAAAAGTACATAAGTATTATCAGCTTGATGTAGTTAAAGTATTGCAGTAAAAGTACATAAGTATTATCAGCTTGATGTAGTTAAAGTATTGCAGTAAAAGTACATAAGTATTATCAGCTTGATGTAGTTAAAGTATTGCAGTAAAAGTACATAAGTATTATGAGCTTGATGTAGTTAAAGTATTGCAGTAAAAGTACATAAGTATTATGAGCTTGATGTAGTTAAATTATTGCAGTAAAAGTACATAAGTATTATGAGCTTTATGTAGTTAAAGTATTGCAGTGAAAGTACATAAGTATTATCAGCTTGATGTAGTTAAAATATTGCAGTAAAAGTACATAAGTATTATGAGCTTGATGTAGTTAAATTATTGCAGTAAAAGTACATAAGTATTATGAGCTTGATGTAGTTAAATTATTGCAGTAAAAGTACATAAGTATTATGAGCTTTATGTAGTTAAAGTATTGCAGTGAAAGTACATAAGTATTATCAGCTTGATGTAGTTAAAGTATTGCAGTAAAAGTACATAAGTATTATGAGCTTGATGTAGTTAAAGTATTGCAGAGTCACCAGTCGCAGCCTCCTCACCACCATCTCCACCAAGGAGAAAACCTTTTGTTCTTTTTGTTTTTGGCAGAGTCGTGTCTTTCTCTGAGGATCTTCTTATAATCACTTTATTGCCAAGCTGACTGAAAAAGTAAAAGTGCTGAAATTGAATCCAAATTAATTTTGCAGAACAGTTTTTCTTCTTTCCTACCCAATCTCATCTATCTACCTCATCTTAGATTTATCTGGTGACCCTTATAAATGAGTTCAAACCAGCTCCACCTTGAGCAGCTACACCAATAAAATGCTGCTTATGCACTGACTGTTAAATTTATTTAAACCTTTCTTGTTGATTGTGATCTTCAAGTCTTGTAGTCTGAATTTTATTTACCTCGGCATGAAGAGAGTGAGAGAGATGAAGAGGTTCAAAGAAGCATTGGGATCAATGTAGGCAGCTGCTCACTGTCTTGGTTTTACCTAAATGAGCTCCAATGAAAACATAATCTCTGAGCCCCTAATACATGGTTTAGGTGTTGACTAAAGGAAACTGAGTTCTGGTTCCTGATAATTTTGTTTGTTCCCTTTCAGCTACAACTCAGAGAGACGCAGGAAGCACTGCAATCAACGCCAAGAATGGAAGTGTCATCAGCCATCCTCAATTAAGAATCGTTCATGTTGTAGGGAATATAAATATCAATGTCAACAACACACCCTCTGGTAAATGTTTCCCCTGAATTTATGAGTCAAATAAAAACTTACATTTATGTTTAATTATGCAATTGCCTAAAACATAACCACCGTAGTGCCTTTAATTATTCTGCTTTCTCAAGAGATGTTGCATGTGTTTCAGTCCAAACTCGTGCCAGAACAGACCAGACTAATGTTGAGGAACATGGTGGAGAGCAGAGACGAAATCCTGGTCTGAGGAAGCGTAAGTGTGTGTTCACTTTCATCCATGAAAACAAGGCAGCACATGTTACAGTAGTTTATATCAAAAACGTGTTTATCTGCATTCAATTCTCAGTTTAAAAGAAGATCCAAAAAGATGAGTCGTTTTGGTTGTCTGTTTAATTTTCATCCTACATTCTTCCACCAGCTGACACAAGCTCACAAAGAAAATATGCATTCCATGTTTAAAGTTATAATCTCAAAGATTTCATTTAAATTAAAGCCTTTCCATTTGCAGTATTATGATGATTATGAACAGGGTGTCGGTGACGACTTTCCCGCCATACATTCAAATAAGCGTAGCTCGCGCAACAGACTCGCTCTTCATTCACTTGTATGTGACGCGGCTTATCTTTTTAAAAGCTTTTTCTTATTGGCTTTTTACTGGCAAAGCTTTTATTGCAGGTACAGTAAGTGTCTCTCCTGTGCTAAACTGTGAGTGCAGCACACACACGGAGAGCTGAGTCCCGCCCCTCGCTGCTCCTCACAGCCGGGGAGAAGAGACAGAGTAGCGTGACCATAAATGACATTAAAACACAGTAGAGACTCTCAAACTGAGCTGAAATGAAACAAGTGTGTGTGTGCTCACAGCAGAGCAGAGGACAGTGAACCAGGTGAAGAACTCAAGTTGACAGCAACTACACTTGTTACGTTTCTGTAAGTGCAATAAAAGCTTCACGAGTAAAAAGCCAAAAAGAGTCATTTATTAATGTTATCTGTGCAAAAGAACAACACACCTGCAATTACCGCTTATCACCATATGGTGAGAATGAAATGGCGTTAGTGATCTGTGTCATCTGCAGTCTCTAGTTAGAGAGATGTAGCTGTCAAGCTACAATTACACACTGCAGACCTGCTGGTTAAATTTTGTGCAAGTAGCCAATACCAGGTGGTATTTGACTGCATGGTTATTGTTCAGATCATTGTGATGTCAGATAAAATGGTGAAAATCAGATATTAAATATCTCCAGAAACATGAATTTAATATTGAAGCAGCTGTATTTATGTATTATGGATGTCCCAGACAGCAAACTGAAAAGCAAAATTGAAAGTAGCAAATGTGATCTGGCTTGATTGTCATCACACTAGTGTTGGCCATCACACATTGGTTAATAATAGAGTGCAGAATTGATTTTAAAATTCCTTTAATTACCTATAAAGCACTACACAGACTGGCCCTACTCTATATCTCTGAATTATTGTGTCCCCTGGCCACGATGACCAACGCCCTCTGGCTGTCCCGAAATCTAGGCTTAAGAAGACCAAGGGTGACCGTGCTTTCGCGGTTGTGGCCCCCACTCTCTGGAACTGTCTTACCCTAGTAATAAAAATGCAGAGTCAGTCAATAGTTTTAGGAAGCTCTTAAAAACTCACCTGTTTCATAAGCACTTTATATCTTAATGTGTGATTGCTCTCTGTTTTGCTTTCACTATTTGTTGTATCTGTGTAGTTTTTTATGGTTTTATTGTTTTTATATTGATATTAGGTGTTGTTAAACTTTTTATTTATTTATCTTTTTTTTTTGTCTTTATTCCATTTTATTTTTCTCTCAGTTGTTTGCATTGTACAGCACCTTGTAACTCTGGTTTTGAAAGGCATTTACCCACCTATAATTAAGCAATATAACACTCACCATCATTGATGGCATGACAGTGATGCGTCAGGAACGGGGCACTTGTGCTGAGTTCCATAAGCATCATTCAAGTGAAATGTCAGTTTTCTAAGAAAAAAAAAACTAAGAAAGACTTAATGTTAATTTCGTTCCCCTGAAATTTCACCTAATAGATTCCTCAAGTGGCATTAGACATCTTTGTTGCTGCTCCAACAGGGAAACACTGTCCGAGGAAACACAAAGAGGGAATTTGATGCTAAAAAGACTGTAAATGTGTCAGATATCCACTTGATATGACTAACTCAGACTGATGAAGCTGAATATAAGCTTCACATCAGCTTTTAAATGACTGTGTGGACACACTGTGGATTTTATCCTCCATCACTTCCATTAAAAGCACATTTGAAGGATCTTTTAATATCCAGTATGAACAGGAGGAATGATTACAGCGAGGAAAACCTCTTTCACTGTTCATATGGACACCTGACTGTTGTTTTAAGACACACTTGAAAAATTGTCGTTTAAAACTTGTGGTCACTAAACAATCTTTCTAAGTTTTCAAAACTGACATATTTGCCCACTTCACACAGTGACTTACCAGGTGTGCCTGGTAATCAGATGAGCATCGAGAAACTTTCTGTCTTCAGCAGATAAATGTAAAAACAGCTTTCTAGTGTCAAACTCTGCACATATATCATTTTGTACAGTGACGCTCAAATATTCAACTGTAGGAACAAGAAGAAAAATACATTTTTGATTGGATGGGGACTTTAAGTAAAAGTAACAATAAAACAATGTAGAATTACTCCATTACAAGTAAAAGTCCTGCATGAAAAATCACACTTAAGTAAAAGTACATCAGTATTATGAGCTTGATGTAGTTAAAGTATTGCAGTAAAAATACATAAGCATTATCAGCTTGATGTAGTTAAATTATTGCAGTAAAAGTACATAAGTATTATGAGCTTGATGTAGTTAAAGTATTGCAGTAAAAGTACATAAGTATTATGAGCTTGATGTAGTTAAAGTATTGCAGTAAAAGTACATAAGTATTATCACCTTGATGTAGTTAAATTATTGCAGTAAAAGTACATAAGTATTATCAGCTTGATGTAGTTAAAGTATTGCAGTAAAAGTACATAAGTATTATCAGCTTGATGTAGTTAAAGTATTGCAGTAAAAGTACATAAGTATTATGAGCTTGATGTAGTTAAAGTATTGCAGTAAATGTACATAAGTATTATCAGCTTGATGTAGTTAAAGTATTGCAGTAAAAGTACATAAGTATTATGAGCTTGATGTAGTTAAAGTATTGCAGTAAAAGTACATAAGTATTATGAGCTTGATGTAGTTAAAGTATTGCAGTAAAAGTACATAAGTATTATCAGCTTGATGTAGTTAAAGTATTGCAGTAAAAGTACATCAGTATTATGAGCTTGATGTAGTTAAAGTATTGCAGTAAAAGTACATAAGTATTATCAGCTTGATGTAGTTAAAGTATTGCAGTAAAAGTACATAAGTATTATCAGCTTGATGTAGTTAAAGTATTGCAGTAAAAGTACATAAGTATTATCAGCTTGATGTAGTTAAAGTATTGCAGTAAAAGTAATGGTTTGGTCCCTCTGACTGATATATTATTATATATGACATCATTAGATTATTAATAGTGAAGCATCAGTGTTAGAGCAGCATGTTACTGTTGTAGCTGCTGGAGGTGTAGGTAGTTTACACTACTTTATATATAGTTAGCTAGTTTAGTCCAGTGGTTCCCAACCTAGGGCTCGGGCCCCTCCAAAGGGTCAGCAGATAAATGTGAGGGGTGGTGAGATGATTAATGGGAGAGGAAAGAAGAAAAAACAAAGTCCTGATACACAAATCTGTTTTCAGTTTTTGGACTTTTTCTCTAATCTTTGATTTTTGCTGAAATATTGGATCATTTGAACATTTATTGAAATGAAAGCATGTGAGAAGTTTAGAGGGAAAAATCACTATTTGGTGGAGCTGTTAACAACTCATAGACATGTGAAATGTGACCCCGACTACACACTGCTTTTTGTAAGACGTCAAAAGCCAAAAAGGTTGGAAACCACTGGTTTCATCTTTAACAATGTGTTGTATTTTAAAAGCTTGTTATATTATCCATTGTGTCAAATCTTCATCTGAAAAGTAACTAAAGCTGTCAAATAAATGTAATGGAGTAGAAAGTACAATATTTCCCTCTGAAATGTAGTGGAGTGGAAGTGTAAAGTAGCATCACATGGAAATACTAAAGTAAAGTACCTCAAAATTGTACTTAAGTACAGTACTTGAGTAAATGTATTTAGTTACTTTCCACCACTGGAAGCAGACACTAAGAGACACACTTTTGCTCAAAAGAAAATTGGAAAAGAGGCTTTGATGAGACCTGCTAAACTGATGTCTCCTTCATAAAAAAAGCAGAATATCGAGTTAGAACCAACCAGTCTGGTGTGTGTTGAGGTGTGTGTGGATATACTGTATGGTGTCATCAGGTGATTTAATGAAGGTGAACACAGTGAACGAATGTGAGTAACGGCACTGCGCTCTGGTGCACCATCTCAGAGGCTGCGGATTTATCAGCATATCAGTCGTGTTGCCTTCAGAGGCTGCAGGGATTTAATAAACTGAACAAGACTTTTTTATACAGTATAAAGCAGCTCTGGATAGCAGATACTGTAAGAATCACCCTCATTCATTCATAGATCCATGCAGACTGATTTACTGACTTTCCTGCTTTAATCACATTAAACGTTATTTTCTGTGCCAATTTTGGTTGGAGAGTGTTTAATTGAAATAAATTATTTATATTTTAAACATTAATTCGTTGTTGCAGCATATCTGCAGCAAATATTTAGTTTGAAACAGATGCCACTGATACTGTACCATTAGCCTATGTGATGCTCACCGAAACAAAGGGAATTTATGAGGTTGACGTATGACTGCAGCGTTCTACTATAGTCATACGTCATAGTTCTGTTTTAGCAACAGCTTAAATTTTTTAACTTTGAGCGCAAAATTAAGTTGTTAATCAAAAAATACACTGTGAACAGTGTGGCTAATCAACATTGTCAGGAAATGATTCCGAAAAATATGTAATATCTCAAAAATGCCAAAATACACTGGAGGGGGCTTTAAATTTCACCATATAGATTTCATCTATTAATAAAACATTAGGTCTCATGAGGCATTAGACATCTTTGTTGCTGCTCCGACAGTGAAACACTGTCCGAGGAAACACAAAGAGGGAATTTGATGCTAAAAAAGACTGTAAATGTGTCAGATATCCACTTGATATGACTAACTCAGACTGCTGAAGCTGAATATAAGCTTCACATCAACTTTTAAATACATAAATAGACACACTGTGGATTTTGGTCTCCATCACTTACATTGAAAGCACATTTGAAGGATCTTTTAATAGCCAGTATGAACAGGAGGAATGATTACAGTGAGGAAAACCTCCTTCAGCGTCCATATCAGCTGACTGTTGTTTATAAAGCACTGAGTGGTTTAAGGCCAAAATACATTTCTGATCTGCTGATACATTGTGAACCATCTAGACCTCTCAGGTCATCTGGGACAGGTCTGCTTTCTGTCCACAGAGTAAAAACTAAACATTGAGAAGCAGCTTTCAGTTTTTATGCTCCACATATCTAAACAAACTCTCAGAAAACTGCAGGTCTGCTGCAACTCTCAGTTCTTCCTTATCTTACTTATCTTTCAGGTCCTGACCAAAGGAGGGAAAATCTACAAAAGACTAAGATTCTCTCAGGGGATGAAGAGGAGAGGCTGCGCTCTGTTCGGACTGAATTTATTAAAAGAGTGTCTGATCCTGTTCTGAATAACCTGCTGGATGCACTTCTGCAAGATAACATTATCAATGATGAGGAAAATGATTGGATCAAAGGACAGGACAGCAAGGCAGAGAAAGCACGAAATCTGATTGACACAGTGCTAAAAAAGGGCAATCAGGCTTGTAAAACTCTGATTGATACCTTCTGTAAAGAAGATAAATGTCTTTCTGCAATGCTACAGTTACAACAAAGCTAAAGGAAACTGAGGGGAAATCAGTGACTTGTGAATACATCTTCAGAAACTTTGTTTTTAAAGGCTTGTTTTAAATTTTCACTGAGATTTACCTAAACTCAAAAACTCAGGATCCAAAACTCAGGTATCCTGCAGCACTGCCAGTAAGCCTCACTTGGACTGGTCAAGTAAATTTATATATATTGTGTAAAATGCACGGTGAATGAAGAGAGGGAGTGGTGGTAGGGAAAACAAAGCCATGAATCAGATAAATAAAACATTATTTTGTGATTGTTTCATGGCAGTTACTTTCTAATAGTCGTCTAGGGACAATGGTCATCTGGGACAGGTCTGCTTTCTGTCCTCAGAGTCAAAACTAAACATGGAGAAGCAGCATTCAGTTTTTATGCTCCACATATCTGGAACAAACTCCCAGAAAACTGCAGGTCTGCTGCAACTCTCAGTTCTTTTAAATCACAGCTGAAGACTTTTCTGTTTGCTGCTGCTTTTAATTAAACCAAATTTGAGGGTTAATATTGTCACTGTACTGTAACCTTTATCCTCCTGTTTTATCTGTTTTATTCTATTTTAGCTTCTTTTTTATTTCCAGATTTAACACTTGCCTTGTCTAATAATAGATAAACACACCCACACCCCCATACAACGCTGCGGGAAGGTACGGCATTGCCAGATTATTTGTGAACACAGATCTTCATCCTGTCCGCTGAGGCCTCTCTGCTCTGCATGTGTGTGTAATACACATTTTTTCCTCTTTATTATAAAAATAATCATTTTATTTTTGTTATTACTTTTTCTTTAAAAAGAAAAGTGTGTACATTGTGCAGATAAACATGTAAAGAAAAAATCAGTAATTGTTCTAGGTCTTGGCACCAGGGGGAGACAGATCAAAAAGGGAGTAAGGAAATGATTTTTTTTTTAATTAAAAGGCCTTTATATCAAAGTCCTCATTGTGTGTGCAGTGTTCAACATATTGAACACAGTATGTTGCTACAGAAGTTATTATGCATTATGATCATATACTGCATAAAGGGAATATATGAACATATAGTATCTGGGGAGGTGTGGTGAAGTACTTTATTGATCCCCATGGGGAGGTTGGTCCTCTGAATTTGACCCATTCTCGACACACACACTAGGAGCAGGGGGCAACTCCAGTTCTTTTTGCGAGTGCCTTGGTCAGGGTCACTAATAGGAGTATTAATCCTAATATAGAAATCTGATTGTGGGAAGAAACCGCAGTACCTGGTGGAAACCCACGTAAACACAGGGAGAACATTCAAACTCCACACAGAAATGACCTGGGACAGCTGGAGTTCGAATCCAGGACACTATGAAGCAACAGTGCTAACCACTGAGCCACAGTGCCACCAGTTTCATATTTTTTAAGATATTTTCCTATGTATTTTAATTGTTTTAAGATTCAAATATAATGTAAACTTCAATGTAAAAAGTGCATGTGTAATATATATATATATATACACACATATATATATACATATACATATTTCTGCATCACACATCTAAAACTCATCCGTCAAAAATTATGAGTGAGAATGTGACATGTCTGGACTCCAGGAAGATCAGCTGTGCTTTAGGTCACAGCTAATGGGGATCCTAACAAATAAACAATAAACAAATGTCTGGATTTTGTGTTTATGCAGTTAGATGTTTTTTCTCTTTCTGTTCTGTCATGGTAGGTATCACTGATCCTTCTAAGAAGGCCCACTGATGTCAGCCTTTAGTCAATATTGCATTTATTTATTTACTATTTATTTATTTATTTTACAGATTTATAGTCTTAAAACAAAAATAGTTTGAGATATGTATCATAATTGTATCTCCAAATACATGTTAAAAGTTGATCCGATCCAAATCCAGAGTTTCAGAATAATATACACACATCTTTAGACCAAGGATCAATAATTTATTAATCCCAGATAAATATTTTTTTCGTCAATCTACTTTCTTCCATACCAAGTGTCACAAATGATGATAGGACAGGCAGGTGAAATGAGAAGGTAATGTAATGCAAAAGCAAAATCTCAGGCTCACAGGTAGCAACAGGAGCTAGTGCAAAACAGATCATCAGTTCAAAGTGGCAAAGCACATGGACAGGTGATAAACAGGCAAAAAGGTTCAAACCACAGGAACAGATAAAGTCCAGGATCAGATGAGATCAGGATGGAAAGCAAGTGTCACATAAAGCAACTTCAATGACCTGGCAAAGAACAAAGGAAAAGGACCGGTACAAATAGTGAGGAGCTGATGAGGGAATGGGCAGCACTGAATGGGGACAGGTGTGTAGACGGGGAAAGGAGGAAAAATCTGAGGACATCTGGTGGACAGCTTGAAGACGGCAGGTCTGAGGAGTTGGAGGAAAGAACATGGTCAGAGAGAAGTGAACAGGAACTGAAAACAGACAGAGAGCAATGCAGAGGGCTGGAGATGAGAGGATGTGGCTGCAGAGAGGGACTGAGGAGCAGATAGTGACTGGATCATGACATCAAGTAACTGATTCCATAACTGAGCCTCTCATGGTTCCATCCCATGTCCCCCTCTGGAGCCAACTTTGGTGCATATTTGTGCACCCAGAAAATATCTTATAGCACTGTTTTGCACTGATTCACATATAGAAATATTTCTAAGGCCCCTAACCCCGGCAGTATAATCAAGCACAGACACACAAGGGGGGTGTCAGTTTTTTAACTGATTCTAATAGAGGATATTTTTCCATCCTCTACATGTTGCATTACTGCCATCTTCCGGACTCAGTCAACTATTACAGTGTCCGGTTTGTTAAACTTCCCCTGTCACTCCTGTTCTCCAAAGAGAGAGACTGATATGTGTAGAAAGAAGGAAATGATAAATGCTGACGTAAGAACCACGGTGGACCTCAGAGAGCAGACGGTGACGTAGAGGAGCGGGACGAAATAGCTGTGTTTGCCCTGTCAGGTAAGACAAGACTGAAGTTATCTCTAATTATGTTTGTAGATACAAGGTGACGTTATCGATAAACTTCCGTGAGACGATGATAGGAAGCGAGAGAGAAGGGAAAAAAAATCACCAGACCAGGAAACAAACACCTTTAACATTATCTATTAGTTCATTAATGAACTGCCGTCTATAATTACCAAGACACGACGCAGTTAAATTGAGTTTGAAAGTTATCTGGTTGGCAGCAGACCGTCACAGCTGGAGAACAGAAATATTTAGAGGAACTTCCTTCATGCGACATCAAAGACAACTGAAGAATCTGGAGCAAGACTCAGACAAAAGACATGTGATCTAATCTGTAATGTTTCGATTGAATGATAATTTAAGATTTATTCATGCTGTTCATTTGGAATTGGGAACATATTCACAAAGCCACATAGAAGGAGAGAGAGTGTCAATGAGGAGAGAGAGAGAACCGAAACTAAACTTCACTGTTTCATCCAGTGGTGGAAACTACTACAGTATACAGTCTATGCTAAATACATTTACTCCAACAGCTCCTCCCCTTCAACATTTTGTGCTGTTTTCTGGCGCGTCTTGATTGATTGAAGGTGGCTGCAGGAGATTTAATAACGTAACTTTTGGCGGAATCGTGTGTAAAGTTTTGTGTTCGTCTCAGCACTTAAAGACACAGTGTCACCACGTTATTTTAGATTAATGTCACTGGCAGTGGTGAAAATTAATTTACTCAAGTACTTTATTTCCATTTGATGCTACTTGATACTTCTACTCCACTACATTTCACAGGGGAATTTTGTACTTTCTACTCCACTACATTTATTTAACAGTTTTAGTTGCTTTTCAGATAAAGATTTAACACAATGGATGATATAACAAGCTTTTGAAATACAACACATTGTTAAAGATGAGACCAGTGGTTTCCAACCTTTTTTGGCTTTTGACATCTTACAAAAAGCAGTGTGTAGTCGGAGTCTCTGCTTCAGAGCAGGTTAACTTCAGAGGATCGGTTTAAAACCTGCCAACACCCCAACCACTGACCAGTCAGATCACTGGAAAAACAGATTCACCCTGGCATGGACTAAAGTCCTGAGTTTACAAAAGAGTGATAAGTAAAAAAGAATCATTTTACTTTTCCAGGCTCTCCATTCCCACTCCTGTTTTATAACAGAGCTCCTAACAAACAGCCCTAAATAAGCCGTAATGATGATAGGTGCATTTTAATTGTGTAATGTTTCTTTTACTCTTGAAGCGACTGACAGTGCCATTGACACTCTGATTTCATCACTGCAGCTCAGAATGAGATGAGGTGACTGTCTGATGAAAAATAATCTTCATAATGTGATTAGCTCCCATGATTCTAAATACAACATTTTGGCCAGATAGTCCTCATCAGGTGTAGCCTATCTTTTCTCTCCTTACTCTTTTGGCAGCAGAAACAGTCTGGTATCACTTTCAACTTTGTTATGTGCATCACATATTCAGAATAGTTTGTTTATCATCTGACAAAAAAGGCAAAAATGCATACAAAAAATACATATAGGCTACAAAAACCTACTCTATATTAAAGCCATATGGCCTATAACCGTTCACAACCTTATTTTAAACCAACCTTACTTTTAATATTTAGGAATTATTTCTCTTGTTTCTACATCTTTTATTGTAGTTATGTGATTATATTGTTTACATCTCACATTGTTGAATATCACTGTGTTGTCATTACAACCAGATTTTCCCGTAAATATCACCAATCTCACATCATATTTATTAAATATTCTTTCATGGTTGTGATGATGTTGCTTGTAATTAATGTAATTCTCTTTCACATGAACGTGCTGGATAGGAAAACCAAGAGTTGACTGAACTAGTTGATAAACAGCTTTGTCCAACAGTCCAACTCATTTGGACGGCTGAAGCTTCATATTAGCTTCAGATACATTTTAAAATATATATTTGCACAAAAGGAGGACTGAGGATTTTATCCAAGTGCATTATAAAGAGATCTTCTAATGGCCATCTTATTTTAGGATGAGTAAACTTTATTTTTTCTTATCAAAGACTAATAATCCTAATACTCCTAATACTGTCAAGCACCATATGCACTATAGGTTATTCGACTTGTTTCAAGGTAACTGCTCTTAATTTGTCTTACCAAGGTATTCAATTTATTTTTCAGCCAGAGCTGACGAGAAACAAATCTGAAAAGTAGATTGCACTGTTCTCACACAATATCCCACATCTCTATTATGAGAAAACAAGATTGTTTTGCTTATTTCAAAAAGTGTTTGAAGATATTAATTCCTCAACTGAGCCAAGTTAAAAGGTAGGCCTTGGTAACCTACTGGTTTAGACGCATGCCACAACTCATAAACTCAAACTGAGGTGAATAATTTTAAGCAAGAATAAGTTTTAAGCATCTTTTATTTGAATTTCAGACAGTTCATAAACATTGGTCTAAGGTTAGATCATGTTTGATGGTGGCCAGATTTTTTTGCTGGTTTTAAGAAATTGTATTAAGTCATTTTTGCTTACAAAATTGGGAAATTTTCATGCTTGAAATTATCCAATTTCACTGGTTCAAAGAATATTTTGTACCATTTCAACTAGGGTAGTTTTTGCAGTGTATACGTTATATAGAGCTTGATTCTCTTTCAAAACAGACAAACTTTACACCGTCAGCTATAGGAGATAGTAAATGAATGAGTGAGTGAGTGATTTCAGACAAAGCTCAAATCAGTTCCCTCTTGCACATCTAGTCAAGTCAATTTATAGAGCACATTTAAAAACAACAAAAGTTGAGTGCTTTACAGAGACTTTGAGGATCAAGGGGACATTTGTGTAAAGTAAAATAAATAAAAATTGGATTAAATCCTAAAATCACAACAGCATTGCACAGAGAATACGTAAATAATACAGAGGGAAAAAACAATAAATAAAAACAGAGTGTGACTATTTATGTCATCTAGTAAATCGATTGTGCAGTTTACATGTGAAAATGACTTGTCCACATAAGTATTTTTGGTCATTTCCGATTCAGACTGAAATATCAGAACAACAGAGAAACATCTAAATCTATTCTTCCTCTTTCAGTTGGCAACCAACATAATTGTGCATTAAAGCCATCAGGGGAATGAAAAAAACACCAGCTTTTATGAAGATGGAAAGCAATTACAGAAACAAAATAATCAAATGTGAAAGAGTGACACTAGACTCAGTTGGTTAGTCCATTAGTTTAGACTCCATTTAGAATCCACATGGCAGAGCTGAGGGATGAAAGGCTGAGACAGGACAAGTGTTACCATAAGATGATTTCACCATTAGGCTCTCTGTATGTGCTATAACACAATGTTTTTAATTGTAGTGTCACTAATTAATGTCCCAGATAGACTGAAATCCAGAAGATGAATGATTGTGAGGGTGAAGAGGAGGAGCAAGCACTGTCTCTAGAGTCCAGCTCTCCTGAACCTGGACCCTTGGACAGCCGGTAAGAACTGCATATGCTGTAAACCTGCCAAGATGGAATTACACAAGGGCATTAAATGTTGGTGCTCACATCATAAAATACCCAAAACACAGAAATGCTTAATAGTACAGCGAATTGAAAAATGTAATCATACCTAAGGAGTTAAAGGAAAGGTTACTTTGAATATGTGTAGTCTATGCAAATGTATGATAAGGGTGAAATAATTTCCCAGAAGGTGATGTTTTCAGATAACTTTTTATCAGTCTAAAACCCAATGATATTTAATTAACAATTTACAAAGATTAAAACTGCAAATCCTCATATTTGAGAAGCCTGAACCAAAAATTGTTTGACTGAATTAATAACTGATAATTGATTATCATATAATCTCAAATAATTGATTATTAAAACAAACCTTAAAGTGGCTACACTTGATATTTTTAAAATACCAGTGTATACAGTGTGTAATGTGTTGGTCGTGGCTCATAGTGATGAACCTACAGAGAATTATCAGTAACTCTGCAGCTCCCCTTGGCTTTACGGAGCTTTATAGTGAGTTTCAGCTCATCGTTTAGTTGTCTGACTGCAACTTTGCTATGTTGATCACTCTCAGTACTTTCATAGTGTCACTTTTGGCCACAGCAGGGAGCTGTTTTTAGATAAAAAACTCTAAAAAGCCACAGTTCACTACCTGCTTAGCACCAAATGGCAAACAGACACAGTTAGCTGTAGATTAGCTGGTGAACATAGTGGAGCATTTAGCAGCTAAAGAGCCAGATATTTCCCTCAGGAGTTGGTAGAAAGCAAAAACAGAGCTAAAAGAGAGTTAATATTGGACTTACATTCACCAGGTAGACAGAAACACATCTCCAGATGAATGATAATGTTGCTCTGTAACTGCTGGATGTGGAAATAAGCAACTGTTTGCTAACATATTCAACTATCAACTTAAAGGGGACTTATTATGCATTTTGTAATTTTCCATTATTTTTTAACCTGTTGTGATGTCGAATGTGAAACATGGTCAGAGTTATAAAACTTGAGGTGAATGTTTGTAAAAATGCCTTGGTACCTGCTCTGGATGCTGCTTTCATGTACTTTCTCCTATGTTAGTTTTTTTTGACATGCCCATAAATGTCAGCTCTCTGTCTTTTGTTGCTGAGGTTTTTCCATGTGTTGTTCATGTTTTCCACTCTCATATTTCCCATCAGATTTTGTCTCAAACATGTACGGATGGATTTGAGAAGTTGAGATTTCGAGTTAAGAAGGAGAAAAAGACATGAAATCCTGCTACTATAGTTTGCTTATGTAACCCCAGAGCCGGAGGAAGCTTCCTGAAGCTGGCCAGTCAGAACAGAGTAGGCTCATTGCAAGGGGGGCCTTAGAGACAGGAGCTAAAATGGCCTGTTTCAGAAAGAGGCTGAACTGAGATGCTGCCCAGAGGGCCAGTATACGATAAATAAGGAGTTTTTACCTGTAAATCATGCAAAAATATTCGAGTAGAGCCCCAGAATATAAACATAGACCTGGAAATGTTCAGAATATGTTCCCTTTAAAAGGTGATAATATATGTCAATGTTGTGTTCACTACTTATTTCTGCTGAAAACAAGTGGTCAAAAAACAGTTAATTCAGGTTTAAATAAGGATCACCTGATACATCTCAACAATATTCAGATTTGTTTTTGTTTGATACTAGAACATTTCCCTAGATTACATAATTATATTTTCATGTTTGCAGATGGGGATGGTTTATAGTGTGCATAATTAGAATATCCAATTAAGGACCTCACAGAAAGCTAGATGAGAGGTCAACACAGAAGGTCTGTGTTGTTAATATGCAACAACCATCAGGACATGCTTAGCTGATCTTAGCACAAAGATTGGAAACTGTTGAAAACAGCCCGCCTCCGTCCAAAGGTAACAAAAATGCCAACACTTCTAAAGCTCACTAATGAAATGTGTAATTACAGACTTCCTCGTAGTGAACTCTCAGAGGTTCACTGTAAACACCTGGCATCAGCACTGAAGTCCAACTCCTCCCATCTGAGAGAACTGGAGTTGAGTAGAAACTCTCTGAAGAAATCAGGAGTGAAGCTGCCGTGTGCTGGCCTGAGGGACCACACTGTACACTGGAGACTCTGAGGTCAGACTGTCTTCATTAGTTCTTTGTTGATTGAGGAATGTCATGATACATACAGTGTTTACAACCTTAATCTAAAACAGAATATGCTGCCTTCACAGGTTCATTCTTTAATCAGTAGATTGCCATGTATACTATATCAATTTGTTGGTAGACAGCAGAGGTTGAAAGGAAACTTGAAGAGAGAAGCGGGATGACATGCAAACAAACGTCCCCAGACAAAGCTGAACTGGGGAAGTTTCTGTACTCAGTCTGCCATCTTTGGGTCACCAGGACACCACTGTATAATTTGAACATCTAACCATGTTACTATGGTAACTTCCCCTCCCCTTTCAAGCATGTAGGATAACCTATGGTGGCTGCGAAACTTGTGAAAAACGCAAATGGCCCTCTTTAGAACCAGTGTTTGTTTTGTCCATTCTGGGCCACTGTAGAAAAATGGCGGTGCAACATGGTGGGCTCCATGGAAGGGGACCCACTCCCTATGTAGATATAAAAATTGCAAATTGTAAGGTAATGGAAAGGTAATGGAAAGACAACGATTCTTATTTTCAGGTGATTATACACTCATTAAACATAGTCCCTTCTGCACTAAATTCTACACACTGCATCTTTAATACCAGGTATAAATGGGGTATAAAAACTAGTTAACATTGATGTTAACAATGAATGACTTAATATACTTAAAAATCAGCCTTGGAGATGTTTTATGAGAAAGACAATGCATTCAACACTTTTTTTAGACATCAAGTACATCAGACTAACATGACTTGTTTGTTTGTCTACAATAAAACTCCACAGGCCACCTTTAAGAAACACTGGATGTTTTCAAGCTATATTTAAATCTAGGATAACTGTCCTCTGTAGATTCACACTTTATTCTTCATTTAGACTGAGTGACTGCAGCTTGTCCAAGAACTTCTGTGCTTCACTGGTGTCAGCTCTTGAGTCAAACCCCTCCTATCTGAGAGAACTGGATCTGAGTGGAAACAAGAACTTGAAGGATTCAGGAGTGAAACTGTTGTCTGCTGGACTGGGGAGCCCACACTGCAGACTGAGGACTCTGAGGTCAGTTCAGTTACCGTCTGTTGATCTTGTAAATCACTTAATGCTTATTTTTGTAGGAAAACAGTGGCTGAAAGAGCATGTAATGTATGAAAATAATTTTTGAGTTGTTAGTATGACTCATACCAGTCTGACTGTTGCAGTGGTGGAAGAAATATTTGGATCCTTCACATAAGTAAAAGTCCTAATACAGCAATATAAAAATACTCCATTACAAGTAAAAGTCCTGCATAAAAAATCCTACTTAAGTTAAAGTACTAGTGGCAAAACCGTACATACAGTTAGCTAGTTAAGTCCAGTGTTGCCCAACCTAGGGGTTTGGCCCCTCCAAAGGCTCACCAGATAAATCTGAGGGGTTGTGAGATGATGGGAGATGAAAGAAGAAAAAACAAAGTTCTGATACAGTTTTTGGACTTTTTCTCTAATATTTGATTTTTGGAGAAATATTGGATCATTTGAACATTTATTGAAATAGAACAATCGTCTTTATACAGTATACTGTAAGGTGTTATACAAAAGATTATTTATTGAAATGAAACCATATGAGAAGTTTAGAGGGAAAAATCACAGTTGGGTGGAGCTGTTAACAACTCATAGACATCTGAAATGTGACCCCGACTACACACATTAACTCCCTTTCTTTCATATAGGGATGGGTTCTGATAGCCGGTTTCATAATGGATCTGGCAATAAACCCAGATTCATATAACTCTGATGATAACAAATCTCTTATCAAACCTTTTATCTTTCATCACTCTTTTTTTATTAGCAAAGCATTTTATTAGCATTAATTAGGCTGCCACTAAAGCTGTCAAGACAAAGGTGATCAAACATCTTTTAGTTGTAGTTATTTTAGCCTTTATTTGCTTGCAAATGTTGGAGGGTAATGTAGCTAATTTTTCCAATGAGTCTATCGAATTATTTGTCATCATCTGTGAATACACTTGCAATCCCTTTCCTGCCCATTCCTCAAGTAAATTATCCAATTTATTAGACAAAAAAACTGGATCACTCGCTATCTTTCTCAAATATATGCATTCTTTGTCAAATGTATATATTTTACAAATATATCGCAAATTTATTAATGTATTTTCTACACATCTATTATTTCCATTGTATTTTTGCATTTCCTTTAAATTTAAGTAGGGTAGTGATCCAATACATATTAGTGTTGATTTTTTTTCTATTAGTTTCCATTTGGTTTTTACCTCAGTATTCAGCCATTTCATTATTATACCTACTTGAGTAGCATGGAAATAAATCATTAAATCTGGAAAGATTTTATAATTCCAGATATAATTTGAAAGCATTGTATTCCGTCTTTTAAAACTACTATGTGGAATGGGTATTGGTAAGGTTTGAAATAAGCACACGAATTGTGGAATAATCATCATTTTCATGATTTCTACTGTATTCAGTATTGATTCTGATACCCTTTTCCATCTACTGATGTCTCAATTTATTTTCCAAAACTTGGTAATTATCTATATACAGGGTCTGTATGTCTCCAGTAAGGTAAATGTAAATTGCGAATATAATTTGTAAAAGGGGGTCTTCTTGTCTTGTCTCTTTATGGATTGAAAATCATCTAGACAGTGTGCCATTAACCTTTACTCTAGATATTTAATTTTTAAACATCCCTTGAAGCCACATACCAAGCTTTTCATGGAAACCATGAAAATAACTACTAACAATGTCAAACATAAATGGCCACAACACTCAGTCAAAGGCTCTGACAACAGCCTACCAGGTATGAAACCACATTGATTATTATCTATCTATCTTTACCTTCCTTAAGGATCACTGTTATTATAGACAAATTCCAAGTATTTCCCCATGTTCCAGTTTGTAATGCAAAGTTATAAGCGCATAAGAGTAGTGTCAATTTCTTTTTTTTTTTTAAAGTTTTGTAAAATTTGTTGGTATACCCATCACCCCCTGGTATTTTTCCCATTTTTAGTTTCTGTATTTGTCCTCCTGTCTTAAATTTAGTAATGTAAGCTGTCTTGCTCTGCTTCTAAAGTCAATATGCTATTCAAACCACATTTAAATTCCAATACATGAGTACAGAACCAACTCTTTAAATGACAATTATTTATTGTTAACTGTTGAACAGGAACTACTACATTTTATTTATTACTTATTTTCACTGTGCATAGGGATTGTGCACCATGTTTACAGAAATCTAATGGCCGCCTTGCATATGGCAGAAATACCCACACTGAATAGTGAACTGCTGCAATTAAATCAGTGATGCACAATGCAAATTGTTTTCCCTCAGACATGACAGCAGAACAAAATAAGTTGTTTACCCTTAATGACATAAACTGTAGTAAAAGAGCCTGTTGCCTGCAGTTTTACATCTACCAGCTCACTTTGGCTGTTTCCTCTTTTACCAGTTCTCCTTTGCAATATATAAAATTGATCTGCTGACCAAACAGCACAAAACATTTTGCATAGACCAATGTTTACTGACCAGTACTGCAGTCTGTTTTACATTTCCTGTACATGCTTCATAATAAAAGCCACACAGTGGCACACCAGTGAGGAGCTTTTGATGTGAAGTAGCAACAGCAGGAAATATTCGGACTGCATGGGCTTACTTAACATAGCTTAATTTAACACAGTAAATATGAATATAGTAAATAAGAATGAAGTAAATAAATGTTTTCTTTTCAGTGTTTGCCATAAAAGATGCAGGGACCATATGCAACTTTCTGTCCTCTAAATATCATTCTGTAACAAAGTTTTCAAATGTATATATTACAAACATTAGCAAATATTACAATGACAATGTTAAAAATACAATATGTTAAAAGCTTGTTTAAATCTGTAACCACAGTTAAACAAATCGTCACAAAAAAATAATACAGATGTCATTTAATAAGCCCACTACAAGTTAAAAAAAACAAGATCAAATCACTGAAAAACTATATATAATATAGACACTTACAATAGACACTGTTATTTCCTTGAAACAAAAGACTCTTAGGTAATCTAAACATAGATATTCAACCATGGGAGATGTCAAGTCACCAGGTACTCAGGTGTTCACAGTCTTTAAAATTGTGTTTGTGGATGCGTACGTGTCTGTAAAGAGTCCAACAGCCCACCTCAGTCCACTTTGCATCACAAGTCCGCTGGGCCAAAAGGCTTTGGATGCAGGTCAGGAGCTGCCAGGTAATTTCACTTTGATCCTCCACTGCTGCTTTGTGTTCTTCAGAAAATTGGATGACAGCTACTATAGATGACAAAAAACAAAAATGTTTTACCATTACTGTCAGTGTAATAATCAACCTACAATCAAAACATGTTTTTAATACTCTCAAAGTCAGCTTTTGTAGAATAGGCTTTACCTAACAAGATTTGATTTACCAATTGTAACAAACATTTAAATACATCTTAACAGCAATCTTAACAATCACAGGGAAAATGCAAGTAAAACGAATCTAAAAGAAATAGGATGTGATGTAAAAATGATGATGAGCAATACCTTTTAAACAGACTCCAGCGATGTCATTGTTTCCTCCTGATATTCAACTGTAAACCCATAGCAAGATGTGAAGATGGCAGCCAAGGAGGTGGTGAAATCAGGTCTCCATCAGCACATCAGCAGCATCCATTTGGTTGTACACAGGATCTCAGGATCAGGTTCTCCGGATACATAATAATCAAACACTGAATTAACAACAATTTCATTATCTTAAAGTACTGTTTTTTCTGTGAAAGCTAAGAAACTTACACAACAGAGACAATATCGTTTTTCACTTAGTACATGAAAACAGATCTAAGCAGATGACTGCTAAGGTGCTTGTGGTTAAGCCAAAATAAATATAAAATATAAATATAAAATATCTAAAAACAGGCAAGTAGTATAACAAGCACAACTGCCACAAGCGCTGACTAATTTGGCCTTGCCAGTGAATTTTAAATCTTACCTTGCACAATGAGACCTGGGATGATGGGAGAGACAGGACTCTGGCATCAGCAGGAGTGGTTGTCAGCTGTGAGGAGTAGAAATAAGATGAAGAAAGGCATCAGGATTAAGAGCTGTGCATGACTTTGGAAAACTTTATTTTTACTGAGAGTAATTACTTTTTAATTAATAGTCCTATACATATATATACATATAAACACACACAAACATACATAAATACATATGCATCTTGGAACACAGTAATTTCACACAGTTTGGTCGTAGACGGTAGACTATCAGACCATTTTGCCATCTCTATCAGACCTAACGTAAGAATAATTAACTATTAAGTTACTGGGATGAAAAAAACAGGGTGATGTTTTCACAGTTTAACTAGTATAACGGTGTTGAGTTAGCCAGGGGGTGACACAGGCTAAACACAAGTTACAGTGCGCTCACATGTGCTATGAAGGCAGAATATATAAAGCTAACATCTGTAACATTAAGGCATGTTGACAAGTTACATTTGTAATATGTAGCTGTTTCAGTTTAACACAATGCAGTCAGATTAACTATAGATTTCTGTTAGCTAATAGACCACTAGCTAACATAATTAAAGCTGCAAGTAGCGATGAACTGGCCCTCGCGGCCCATGCACATTGAGCTGTGACGTGTTCGGTGGGTCTGCATGTGGATTTCTTCATACGCAGGCGTTTTTTGGATAGTGCATGAAGTGGTGAAGCTATTTGGTGCTAGAAAACATTCACAAAGTAACAAACACACCTGCGAAATAAAGAAATGTTGTAGTTTATGTTGTTGAGAACATACTATATAATATCATGCAAACCTGATGGTGTGTGTTGTAAGGTAGACTTCCTGTGCACAGTAGGTGGCACTATGAGAAACAGACAATGTGGAAGCATAGTGAGTTTGTGTCTAAAACAAATTAATTTCCTAATTTTCATCAAGTCTATTTTTAGAAAAGGAAAGACTTTTAATCCACATGACCTGGTCAAAGTTTGATTGAAATGTATGGAGATAGATTTGTTTCATAATGATTTGTGTGAACAGATCAACAATCTGTGTGTAAATGTGTAATCTGTAAACACCTTCCACAAATACAAAAAAAAGATTATATTTTGCAAATATAAAACGGATCTGCAAATACACAAACAAAGTCCATAAAAAATAGAAAAAAAAATATCTGTGAATACATTAAATTAATTTGCAAATAAATGAAAAGCATTTGTGAATATCTTCCTAACATTTACAACTTTCCAACACACATTTGTGAACTCAGTTTTTATTTGTGAATCGAAAAAAACATCTGTGGATCTCAGTTCTACGGGTGTGGATTTGCTTTTTACACACACAGAGTTTTGAAACAAATTTTCCGCCAGTCCAAATGAAAATCTACAGGTGTCACTTGGTCATTTTCGGATAGCATGTAATCGCCTGCTGACGACGTCATTTCCGCATTTCAAAGTAAGAGCATGCAGTCTTTCTATGAGCTGTTTTTCTTTTTTTTTTAAATAATCATCAATAAGTAACGTGCATTCATTGTTTCATGTTAGTGTCATACAGTGAGAACTAGTGTGTGTTTATATGTTCTATGTATATTATCTGGCACACACTTTCATATACATTTCTGTTTGAGTATGAAAAGCACGAGGATGCTTGTGGGCAACGTTCAGCTCTCTAAAGCCCAGCCCGCAACATCAATGTTTACTGTTGCCATGGCAACAGTTGCCAGTTCAGTTGCCAGCTTAGCGGAATCTACACATTAACAATGAACAATAAAACTACAATACGACATTTCTAAACCAAAACAACTATCAACACCCACAGCAGTTCTATCAAAGACCTTAACCAGGATGCTGCCACTTGTCATATCTTACAACCTGAAAGAATAAATGAAGAATATAAAGGATGAGGTGGCTGATAACTGGTAACTGAAGAAGCAGCCAAGCCACCACTGGCGAATCCATTGATACAGGTTTGAAAGTGGTCAGACTTATAGTTAAGATGTCAGAAGCCTCTGTTTGACACAAAGTTCATGCCTCCCAAAGTTCATAAAACGTTGAGACAAATTTAAAAAGTGAAAGTAATAGCCTGCAGAAGCATGAAAAAGGTTTCATCTTGAAGTATTTGAATTTATATGAAAAGAATTATTATTTCGAACTAATGTTTGAATTATTTAATATGCACCATAAATTTAAGGGTTTTATTTGAAGGTATTACAAAATAATCTTCAAATTAATGATTTTCTTTACAAAAGGGAAAGCTGCTACCTTAAATAGAGTAACATGCAACATGTCTGCAGTAGTATGAATATTACTGTGATTTTCTACAGTAAGATAATGGTTACTGTTAATTTCTACAGCAACATAATGGTTACTGTGGTTTTCTACAGTGGTATAATGGTTACTGTGATTTTTTACAGTAACAAATGGTTACTGTGATTTTCTACAGTAACACAATGGTTACTGTGATTTTCTACAGTAACATAATAGTTGCTGTGATTTTCGACAGTAATACAATGCTTACTGTGATTTTCTACAGTAGGGGAGAATGGGGTAACATGAGCCACTTTTTACATTTGATGATTTTACTGCAAAATTAAAGTGTATTTGTTTCAATTAATAGTCACTATGTATACCTCAGGTTGTTGTGTACCCATGGAAATTAAAACAAGTTATCTAATTATTATGGTTTTAGAACAATGAGCCATCAAAAAAGTTAGTCCTATGGCACAACTTACCCCAAGGTAGGAGTAAAATGAGCATGGGCATGGGGTAAATTGAGCCCTCTATGGGTAAATAGTGTTACCATTAAATACTGATATAAAAATTACACAAAATCAAACAAATTTGAGATAATTTTGAACTTTATTGATGCAGTAAAATTAAATGTTTGTGTCCTGTTGTTCAACATGTTACCTAAACACTTTCAGTAAAGATTAAACTGTGATCTTTGTGTGTGCCACAGAAAGAATGTGTGTATAAATGTGCTTTTGTGTAAACAGACAGGTGACAAATTAAAGGAAAACCTGGTACAGGTCTGAATGCTTGACCCCTACAGTGAGGGGATCTGGTGGCTCTGTTATGCTGTGGGGGGCATTTTGCTGGCATGGTTTGGGTCCACTTGTCCACTTAGGGGGAAGGGTCACTGATAATCAATACAAAGTAGTTGTGAGTGATTAGCTTTATCCTATGATGAAACATTTCTATCCTGATGGGAGTGGTCTCTTCCAAGATGACTGTTGTGGAAATTTAAGATGAATTCACAGAGAGCAAGTTGTCTTTCAGAGTTTTATTGCAATATCCAGAATACATATTTGCAAGTCCAGATCTCCCAGTTTGCTAGGCTGAAGAGATATTGAATGGAGTTCAGTGTTGGTACTTGCATATACAGCCACATGCATCACAATCATCCCATATTCCTCACCCTAATAGTTATTTTTAATTAATTCACCGTATCTCTAGGGAGTTTCTTTCGGTCTCTGCTGAGAATTAAGAGTTGAAGGCCAAATCCTTATCTGCCTTTCCTCCCTGGACATTTCCTTCTAAAGTTACAGTGACCGAGTCCCACACCTCACTTTTGATAGTACCTGTTAGGAATATTTTCATACAGGAAGCAGAGATCATAAAGTCTTACAATGAGCTTTTGACTATAAGGCAGTGTACCATAATCTTAAGACAATAACATAAGTGTGTATGTTTCCATTTCAATGACAATGCCCCCATTCACAGGACACGAGGAGTCACTGAATGGTTTGATGAGTATGAAAATGATGTGGGTCATATGGTATGACCCTCATAGTCACCAGATCTCAACCTATTTGAACATCTATTGGAGATTTTGAGCTGACGTGTTAGACAGTGTTCTCCACCACCATCATCAAAACACCTAATGAGGGAATATCTTTTGGATGAATGGTGTTCATCCCTCCAGTAGAGTTCAGAGACTTGTAGAATCAATGCCAAGGAGCATTGAAGCTGTTCTGGTGGCCCAACACCTTACCAAGACACTTAATGTTGGCTTTTCCTTTAACTTGTCACTTGTCTGTATGTACAGCATGTTTGTGTGTGGCTTAAATTTAGTCAACAATTAGGTATTTATTCATCAACATTGTAGCACTTGTAACAGGGATCAAACATGAACAGTGTCTCTAGTTTCTAGAATATCAGAAAATACTTTTGGGGGTAAATTGAACCATTGACTCAACTCACCCCAACATCACTGGCACATTTTACCCCACAACCTGACTTAAATTAACATGTAATAATGTCCAAAACGTATCTTTTTTAATTAAGATACAAGACTGATAACTTTAGTAACATGATGAATTCACTTGGCATAACAAAAATCTTTTTTTGCTCTGTTTTGCTGACCACTCTCTCCATGTGCTTGAGTCCAAGATGGATTGAGTAATGTGAACTATTCTTTCTTAATTTGTGATCACATGATTACTTTTGCTTATGGTTACCTAGATAAAGGGGGTGGCTCATTTTAGCCACTGGCTCTATTTACCCCATTCTCCCCTATTGTAATAGTTACTGTGATTTTCTACAGTAGTGTGTGCACTACTGTGATTTTTACAGTATCATCATGATTACTGTGTTTTTAGACCTAATACACAATATTATACTGTAAAAATATTCACAGTTATTAACTGTGCAGAAACACAGTAAATTACTGTGGATTTCACAGCCATTTTTTACAGTGTATGCATATGCTTTTTTGGTTGGATTTAGCACCCGCCATGTATCTATCAGTCCAAGCTCTGAGATTGCTCAACTTAAAATTGAAGACGCTTTGTCAGCTCTAAATGTTTTATTATTCATGGAGTCCAATCTATGATTAAATGTAAGATTCAGGTCTCCTCCCATTACTGTAATTCCTTTGCATTTTGTAATTAACATATCAATTATTTCGGACATGAATTCTAGGCCTATTTCTGGTGGGTATTATATGTTTAAAAATGAAACAGTGATAGACTCGATTATGTCATCTAATAAAATGAACCTGTCCTTTTTATCCTTTTTATCCACAATACAAATTTCCTCTTTAAAGGCTATGTGTGGTTGTATAATTATGGCTAGTCCCCTCTTTTTGATCCATATGAACTGGAGTAAATTAGTCCCTTAGTCATTTAACCTAACTTGTCATACTTCCTTTTCTTCAGATGCGGTTTTGAAAGAAGGGCATGTCTCCTTTAGCTTTCTCCAACTGAAGGAGAATCTTAAAATTGATTATTTAGCCCATTAACATTTAATTACATTATTTCAGCTTTGTCATATCCTCTGTTGAGAGATTAGCTGGACCTGATTTTGAATTGTCTTGAGTAGTTGAGTACATGCTGGGTATAGGAGTAGAAATAAGAGTAACAAGAAAGAGAAAAGGCCAAAATTTAGATTAATTGTTTAGCCTTTTATTGTCCCAGGTTGAGATTTGTTTTCACAGCCAGTATTACTACTATTTAGCCCCTTAAACTCCCCAAGGATGCTGGCATCCTGAGCTGACATCACTGTCACTTTCACTGGCTTTAGCAGGCTCAGTTTTAAAGCTAGAGTGAGGATACTGTATCATATGAAACTAGATGACCTCCATCCGGCATCCATTGGTACCAATGTCACAAATGTCATGCTAGCTTGTCGGGAAGGTGGGCAAATACTGCTCCAGTTAGGCTAAATTTTGGTGAGGGAAAAACTGGCATTGTCATTCTCAAAGGGGTCCCTTGACCTCTTACCTCAAGATATCTGAATGAAAATTTCTTTGGGTTCTATGGGTACCCACTCATCTCCCCTTTACAGACTTGCCCACTTTATGCTAATCCCAGCCCAGGTTTCGGGCCTAAACCATGCAGTTGTTTGCATGCAGTGTAAATGTGTTATTTTCACCTATTCTAAAAATTGTGTATTTGAATATTTCTGCATACTGGGGTCCCTAAACAGTCTTGGAATTGCAAAAATTGTGTATAACTGAATAACTGAGACTCTTGTGGATTCAGTGGGCCCAATTGTATTCATGTAGTGAGACCAGTTTTTAAACTTGACCTCATTGTATAAATTGATCTATTGTGACCTCTACGATAATCACAGCCTCTTGAAACTTTACAACCACAAACTAGAGACCTAAGGCAGGGCTAGTCAATAACAAATTCAATGGGATCAGTTTTTTAAAACCAAGAGATGAGCCAGACATTTTCAGCATATATTCAGCCATGACTTTGAAAATCTTTTAGATAACACTAAGCTACACTTTCTGTACTCAAACACAATAAACTCTTCCTGCTACTCCTCTCTTCAACTCTCACTCACATTTCCACGGTTGTCTTTCTGCAATAACTCAACTCTCGTGAGATTTCAGTGCGAGACTTGGTTAGACAGAATAACAAACAGACGAGATCAGCGAAAGGTAATGAAAATTTTTTATTTCTCTGTAGTGATTCTTTCCATAATGTTCTATAATGTCAGACACTTACAATAACAATCTGAGTTTGTCAGTGGAAAAAACAAGCACCTTTAGTAGACATACATTGACGAGGTGCAATTGAGTCGGGCATGTATATGTGGTTTGTCCAAAAGGTGTTGCCGTACCTAGCTGTCCAAGATAGCGGACCCGCTCACACGTGTGTGACTCACATACCTGGCTGATTCAGATTCTGTCATGACAGGTGGAATACGTAATATTTTGCATCCTGACTGCTTACAGATTTTAGACCACGCCTGCAGTGCAGTAACTATTTAGGCTAAACAATAACATCACTATTAACAAATAATTTTTATAAAATAATATTACGATTAAAATATTAAAATTGCTATTAAAATAGCCTATTTAATTCAAGCTCGTTGGGCCACTCGGTGGTTGCTCCTGAGGCAGATGTGGCCCATGGGCCACCAGTTGAAAAGGTTGGACCTGGAGCATTCAGAGAATGTATGGTTTCCCTAGTTATATTGACAATAAGGGGGTCGCTGAGCAATTTCCACAACAGAAGTGCTCTCCATGCAATCACTGAAAAATGCAATTCTTCCAGAAATCTCCAAATGTCAAAAGTTTTTGATAACAAATCACAATATGAATTTTTTATGGTGTTCCCCAAGGTCTTGATGTCTTAATGTGGTATTTTGGATGGATTTTTGACCATTTTTTTCAATTCTCAAGTGGTCAAAAATGGTTAGATTTTGTACCATATCTATGTAACAAATGGTATCAAACCCAAAAATTGCTGCAACAAATTATGAGACATAATTGAGCATGGTAATACCCATCATATACTTCCATCATAATGTTCTAAGCCCTTATACACTCAAAAATTTCAAAGTTTGTATAGGCACCGAACAAAAACACAATTTTTATTACAGATTTATGAGTACAAAAACTTGACACACAATGCTGACCTTCATCTCAAATTAAAAAAAGTTACCAGCTTTCAGATGATCTATACTGCTTCTATGTGGCATATACTGTTGACCTGCTATGGGTCTATGGTAGAGAGGGGGGTGAGTGGAAGAGGTTAGTTCCCCTTCTATTAGATAGGATTTGCTGCTCTATAAAATGGGGTAATGGAGCATCATGGCAGCCCCATTGTCAAATTCTAATTCATTTTCATCCTCTAATTACAGACTTGTTTGCTGTGAATTGACAGGAAGCAGCTGTGCTTCTTTGCTCTCAGCACTGAAGTCCAACCCCTTTTATCTGAGAGAGCTGGAACTCCATGGAAACTGTCTGCAGGATTCAGGCGTGAAGCTGACTGAAGACTGAAGACTCTAAGGTAAAAAAATCTCTTTTCCCTTTGTGTGAAATTTGAAAACCAGCATTTGCATGTTCAAATGATCCTCTCTCTGCAGGTTGATACACTGTCTGTTCACAGATGAAGGCTGTGCTACTCTGGTCTCAGCTCTGATATACAACATGTTTTGTCTGACTGAGCTGGATCTTAGTGGAAACAGCCTGCAGGGTCTAGGAATGAAGCTGCTGTGTAATCTTGTGGGAAGTCCGGACTGTAGACTGAAGACTCTAAGGTTAGTAGAAGGTTGAATTCAGTCTTTGCCAATAAACAAAATTACTATCAAACGGGTGGTAGTAATGAAAAGCCATCAGGTATTAAAGTTACTAGCGCTCAATTAAGTATGATTTTTTTGTCAGTTTCTCTTGAATGTGTAATATATACAGTAAATGTACTTGATTGATTTTATTTTGTTGATTTCTACAAATTTACCCATAACTTGTGCAACGTAATTATGAAAGTATGGCAGAAGACTGGTGAGCTGACTGGATAGAAATTTAAAGATAGTTCTTGTGCTTCAGTACATTCAATTTGAAAATAAATAATGGATACTACATTAAAGTGCCAGGTATACGTGCCAAAGCCATAAGAGAAGCATCGCCAAGTTTGACAGACAAGGTGCTATGCTTTGGGTCATAAGTTTTCTCTACTCTTTCCTCATTCCATCATTTTGATAGAGGTTGATTTTTGTTTCATCAGTCCACAGAACTTTGTTCCACAACTCTACAGCTTTATTTTTGAATGTTTTTGTGAACTGCAACCTGGTCTTCTTTCCAGTTTTTGCTTATCAGGGGTTTGCGTCTTGTGGTGGATCCTCTGAGGTCATGGGTTTAATGGTAAATGGTAAATTGGCAGCACATTGACAGCATTTTTCTACCTCAACAAATAAATTTACAATTTTTGCCTCTGATTCACCCATTCACACACACACACACACACACACACACACACACACACACACACACACACACACACACACACACACACACACACACTGATGGAAATGCGATGCAAGGCACTGACTTGACCATCCAGAGCAACTTGGTGCTCAGAATCTTGCTCAAGGATACTTCAACATGGACAAGAGGAGCTGCAGATTGAACCGTCAACCCTGCAGTTAGTAGAACTGCTCTACTTCTTGAGCCGACCCAAGTCTTCTGAAGTCATCTCTTGATTGTTGACAAGGAAGCCATGTTTGCCTCTTTGCCATCCCGGCGTGCATTCTTGACTTGCTATGCAATCAGAAAGGACTTTTTCTCATGCTAATTATTTCTGCTCATCCACAAGACCTGTGCTCGGTCTACCAGATCCTTTGACATTTTCTAGTTTTCCTGTGTGCATATTTTTTACAATGTACCCAACTCTTGATTTTGACAAACCCAATTACCTTTGATATCTGTATGATACATTTTGCTTATTTTCAGCCTAATTATTGTCTTCTTCACTTGCATGGTCACCTTTTTACTCCTCATATTAACAAATAACTCCACCTCAATATAAATGGTAACTTCAACTCGGCCATATGTGAGCTCTTTTGTGACATTTAACATTGAAATGACACACAGCTGCCCAACAAACATTTAGTAGCCAATTGTCCAATTAAGTTTGAACCCCTAAACTTTTAGCCTTTTTAACACATAGTGTTAAAAGAGCGATATTTCCCACACAGTTCTTTCTATATTGATGTAAATCCACTCAAATTTAAGCTGAAACTTGGCACTTGTGTAGTAGCCTATTCCTTACTTTATTTCAAATTCAATGTGCTGAAGCAAAGAGCCTGAAGAATTAACCGTGTAACTGTTCAAATACTTACTGTATGTTTTGCTTGACCTGTGTAGATGACCTTTGTTGAATTTATCCTTATGCCAGGAGCCTGTCTCACTAAAGTCAGACTAATGTGTAAGCAGGCTAACTTAGCAAGCATCTTAAGTCTGAAGTAACTTAAAGTGCCGCTGACGGCCACTAGATACCCCAACTGACTCCCATTCAAAAAGCCTCAGCTTCTCTCTAGAAATACTAAGTTAACAATTTTTTTCGAGGAGTCATAATGGTCTGAGTTACTAAATTCAGGCCGTCTAATAAGTATAGAAGCAACGTTGTTTATGAGGTATTTTTATATATTTCTGAACATGCCTGAGACATCTAGCACCAAGTCTTGCATGTACATGCCTAGTTTTGTTTACAGTGACATTACACGGTTCAATAATAGAGCTGAAGTCGCTTAAACGTTTTCAAGTCATTAACACTATGGATGTAATCTCACCTCTGACCACAATGTGGGTTGCAGTGGCAGAGTGGTGCTGTCGGTATTTATGTTTGTTGACTCCACGGGCAGAAGAAGAAGCAAATCAACATTGTTTATTAGGTATTTTTATATATTTCTCAAGAACCACCCATCCAAGCAACTTCATAAATTAACGTTGCCCCAGCAATCCACCTGCCAGTGATCTATGAAGTAGATCTGATGAATAGTTCTCGGGATACGCGAAGAACAAACATACAGACAGACAGACAGAGATTCCTTGCTTTATATAAAGAGATTTGAAGACTTACAGTAGCTTTGATGTCCACCGTGTGGGCATTGATTGACAGCTGTGATTGACAGTTGGCTCACCTGCTGCTCTTCTAGCTCTGGGACTTACACTGAGGACTATTGTCACAATATTTCACTAAGTTTAATGTTACTTGATGGTGATATCTGCCCTGTTAGCACAATTTAGCTAACAGGAACTATAGCAAATATTAGCCCAAGTGTGCAGCGCTTGGTGTTCCCAGTAAGCTAGCAGGGCGTGTTTCCAAAGCATGAAAGGCAACATCCCTCACTCCTTATTTGGAAGGTCCTGGCTCCAAATTTAAAAGATGGCTTCAAACCATGGATACCGGACTCAAAGTTGGCTTCTATTCAGTCCAATGAAAATTGCTCGTCTGGCACATGAGCCAAAAAAGTTTCTGACAGCTGGGATTTACTCTCGGGTTGTACAGCCCACTGAATGTGGACAGTAGTGTCTCTCCCACTCAGCCCATACCACATTGTGGTGACATCACAGATTTTAAAATTGCTTGTCTAGACTCAATCAAAGATCTACAAATGTAAAACCTTAATGTATATATGTAGAAAGTCATAATAGAAGAGTTATAATACACTGTATCTGCAGTTTGAGGTGTCCTGTCAACAGTTTTATAGACATCTCTTTTATAATGGTGGTGTATGGGGAAAATGCTTTTTGGATCGCAGGATTTTTCTTGCCACAGTACTTTATGTGGCCACTGGGCAGAATTGGCAGCAAGTCTGAGTGTCGGCATTCCAGTGCAAACCAATGGGTGACATCACACCTCACTACGTCAAACTTTATACAGTCTATGGTCCTAGCTCATCTACTGGCTATACTTCCCATAAAACAGAGGTTTGCTGACTAGAAGTTTCATTTAAGTGTATTGCAACATATTTGGTGGAGAGAAAAGGTTGAGGTTGAGAATGTAATAATCTGGCATTTGTTGACTGCCTTGAGTATCTCTGGATTCATACCTACAGAGTGGACTATGGACAAAACTTGATTACAGCAGCAGCCTTAAAACATGTGAGTATGAGCATGAGTTCTGCATGAGTTCTGCATGAGTTCTGCATGAGTTCTGCATGAGTTCACTCCAACCAAAGACAAACCCAACCTTTCAAGTGCAAAGGTGCAGTCAGACCTGAATTCACCAGGTGAAATTTACTTGTGTGGTGTGGCTAAAAGCAGGCAGACAGGAAATAGTGTGGGTAGGTTATACAGCAAACTGTTGGTTCTAGTGTGGCTCACAGGCCAACACCAGCAGTTCACCAAAATTATTAATTATACAGCTTCTTTATTACAACTCACTTCAGCCAAGCAGCATCCTCCCTTCTCTGCTGCCCGTATTATTTCACTCTATAGTTATAAAAAAAAGCATATAAACTGTCAGTATTCCCTGAATGAGTGGTCAATCTCACCCCCTCTCTCAAACTGGCTGGTCTTTGGAGAGCTTTGTGATTTTTCGCATGTCAAAGTTGAATCAGATTGAGCGACCAGAAGTGAATGTGTCATTCACAGGAATGAATTGGAAGCAAAATCTTGGGCCATTACCACACCAGAAGGGAAAACCCCAGCAGTGAAATCACCTACTGAGGTGATTGGTTGGAATGGCAACCTGCAGAGTGATGGCTTGCAAATTACACATGAAATACATGAATGAAAGTGCAGGGTACAGGTTACTGTTATGAATTATAAGCAAATAAAAAACTGTAAAGAAAGGTGCGTCTATGCTACAATATGACAACAGTACTGCATTAAAAACTACAGAAACATTAGAACTTAATGTAAGCTTGCTACAATACATAGCTATTCTGTTTTGCTCTGAACCTGTTAGTCTTTATACTCAATATGTTGCAACACTGATTGAGAGCTGTGTATCTAAACTTTTTATGATCATGCCCATAATGTGTCTTCTTCTCTCCATCAGTCTACTCTCATCCCACAATGGATCCAAACACAACGCTTGACCTCTTTAAGGACAAGAAAGATGTGATGAAGGTGAGAGCAGAGCAGTTCTCCCAGCCACATTTAAGGATGAGATACTCTATAAGCGATGGATGTAGTTGAAGACAGATTATATGCCTTATTAAGCCAATCTGTCCCAGACCACCTGAGCGGTTTGGATGGTTCATAGCAGCAGATCTTAAATCTATTTTGGCCCTGAACCAACAGTAGGAATTTAAATCCAATCTTAAACACAAAGGAAGTCAGAGCATCAACATTTCAAAGAGACCTGTAAAAACACCTTGTATCAGCAGCAGAACCAGGATCCACTTCTTTTTGGTGGATCACCAACTTTTTTTCCAGTGTGAGGACAGCAACAAAAGAATGCGCACACATCTTTTCATTGTAATGAACAAGTGAGCCTGGGCTTTTTGCTGTTGTTGCTCTGAATGCAGTTAAGACACATTATATTTCTCTCTCACCATCATTCCAACAACAACTTAAATCTTAGAACAGTCAGGTTTCCATATGAACAATGAAAGAGGTTTTCCTGGCTGTAATCATTCCTCCTGTTCATACTGGCTATTAAAAGATCCCCTTCAAATGTGCTTTAAATGTAAGTGATGGGGGCCAAAATGACTGTGTCCACACAATCATTTAGTGCAAAAATGCATTTAACAGTTGACGTGAAGCGTATATGAGGCTTAAGCAGTCTGAGTTAGGCGATATCTGCCACATTTACAGTCTTTTTAGCATCAAATTCCCTCCTTATGTTTCCTCGGACAGTGCTTCCCTGTTGAGCTGCGGTGGTAGTATAGTAACAAAAAGAGGGACTTTGGCACTAAAATGACTGTAACGTTGAAAGATATCTACTTGATTTGACTCATTTTGATGGCTGAAACTTCATATTAGCTTCAGATAAACTTTTAAATACATTTTTGTACGGAAGGAGGACTGTGGATTTTGTCCCCCATCACTTACATTGTAAGTGCATTATGAAGGGATCTTCTAATGGTTAGTATGAACAGGAGGAATGATTACAGCAAGAAAAACATGTCTCAATGTTCATTTGGGCTCCTGACTGTTGTTTTAAGACAGAATTGAAAAATTGTGAATCTATCCTTTTATGCTTTTGTTCACCTCACACAACTACAAGTTATGTTTAGAAAAACAAATTTTGTGCCTTTTTGAAATCCAGGAGCCATCAAGTTCTGGAGGACGTAAAAGCAGACATGTTATCAGCTCTTCAGTAGGGTAATATTACTATTAAATTGCAAAATATTATAATCCCTGCTTTAATTGTAAGTATATTATTATTTTAAGTAATCATTTGTTTTTAATTGATCAGTTAGACAAATAATGTAGTATGGATCAATATGTATACATACACTATACAGTGTTGCAGTGTTGTGGATAGTAACTACCTTTTAATTTATTTTTGTTTTATAGTCATTCACCATATCAGAAAAGACCATCAAAAGCAGAACAATCTCCATCAAAAGATACTACTAGGGGTAAGTGGAAAACACATAATTTAGGATTTGGGTGAACTGTATGCAAGATTTAAAATGACAAAATAAAACTAAATATGATTAAATAAAGTGAAATAGAACACATATTGTTTTTTGTATTTACTTATGTATGCTTTATTTCATGTCAGGTTTCATAACAGTTTGTTTTCACCAGTCGCAGCCTCCTCACCACCATCTCCACCAAGGAGAAAACGTTGTTCTTTTTGTTTTTCACAGAGTCGTGTCTTTCTCTGAGGATCATCTTATTATCACTTCACTTTGTTCACCACTTCACATTGTTCACCACTTTGTTTATTCTTCTTTCCGACTCTTATAAAGCAGTTCAAGCCAGCTTCACCACGAGCAGCTACACCAATAAAATGCTGCTTATGCATTGACTGTTAAATTTATTTAATACAGTGGAAACCGCTTATAGTGATCACTTCCGTCCAGGTCAAATTTATCACCATAAGCGGATGATTATTATAACTGATTTTTTTTTTCTTTTTCTTAATTTCTCATGCTGATTAGATTACCATCTAATTGACATTTGTATATTTGTCACATGAATATAAAGTAATGAAACGGGCAGTTTTGCTATTTACTGAATTACATTGACTGTTTCAATATACAGAACAGCTATTTCAAATGCTTGTTGTTTTGCTGCTGTATCTGAGACTGTTTTTCATGAGAAATGACTTTCTTTCTCCTGTCATGATTTCAATGTGCACGCACCAGCGTCCCAGCCCAAAGCAGACTGGTTCTGCGTTGTACATTTAGGCTGCGGGGGTTAGGGCAGCAAGGACGCCGCAGCGAGATAGTTGAGCCAGAATCAACTTTTGGAGAAACGCAACCTGTAACGCTGTACAACCCTGCTACGAGGGCAGACAGAAAAACTACTAGGAGGAGGGGAGGACATTTGTCTTTGTTTGATAATGTTAAGTTAGGCTTTGCTGACGGCTTCCCGACTAATTTTAAAAAAAGACAAGAGAAAGAGAGAGAGAGAGAAGCAGTGGTCGAGCGAGCTAGAGAGTGGATGAGGAGAGCGAGCAGTGGTAGCAAGAAAACTGGTGAATGACAGGGAGAAAATGTTATTTTCTGATTGATTCATGGTGGTTACAAATAAACATGTCCACATCCACACCCTACACCTTCACACAACCCTGCAGAGATGTGCTGCAATGCCTGATAACGGTGCTGCAGCCACTAAATACACATTATACTTGCATTTTGGGAGTAAGGTAAAAAGAAAATAGAATTACTGTAGTGTGAAACTTTTTTCCATATGTTTTCATGTAAGACCCAAAATGAACACTATAAGCGGACTACTTCATTACTATAAGTGAATTATTTAAACAGCATTTGTACAGGAATGATTCTGTACCAAGATTTTTGATCCATATAGGCAGTTGATCACTATAACCGTGATCACTCTAAGCGGTTTCCACTGTACATCAGTCACAGCCTTATTTTATGCTGAATGAATACCTTTACTTTAGTACTTCAAATAAATTTAGCTGGTAATACTTTGCTATTTTTACATTGTGATATTGATACTTTCACTTAAGTAAAGGATCTGAGTACTTCTTCCACCACTGCAAACTTTTCAAAAGACCATTTTTAATTTTTGTGTGTCTTCCTCTCCCCATCAGACAACTCTTGTCTCGCACTGGATCCAAACATAAATCCTGATCTGTCTGAGGACAATAAAGATGTGATGACATTTGAGCAGCTCATCCAGACACATTCATTGGTGAGACACACTATAGGTGATGGACGCAGATTCAAGGCAGATTACACATCTTATTACTGCTGGTGGATGAGTGTTAGCCTGGAGGAAGAAAATAATGTTGCTCCACAAAGTAAAACATATCAAAGTAAAATATATTGAAAGGTTAAATTGAGACAAACAACAACAAATAACATGTAAAAGCATTGTTATATCATAACCTACATCACCAGTATTGACTATTGTGTGTATACACATATTTGACTGGTCAGTGCAGTATGTTGTCATATAATGTTGCAGTTGACCGTAAAGTGAGCAGCTTTCATCATCAAGGATATTCAAAATTTACATAAGACATTAAAAGGCATGAGGATCAGAATTAAAGGAAATATAAGACGATATAAAAGCATATATACATAGGTTTTAAAAGAAGTTAAATTAAATGTAAGATGAAAATGTGCTTATGTGGAATGAAACCAAATAAACTGAAGAGTAAAAGAACGCAGTATAGTTACAGTGTTCTGTAAGATACATATATAATAATACCTCAAATTTTAATTCAACAAAAAGCAGCAGCAAAGAGAACAGTTTTAAGCCTGGATTTAAGATCTGAGATCTTCTAATGCTCAGTATGAACAACAGGAATGCTTATAGCAAGAAAAACCTGTTTCAATGTTCATTTGGGCTCCTGACTGTTGTTTTAAGACAGACTTGAAAAATTGTGAATCTATCCTTTTATGCTTTTGTTCACCTCATAGCACAACACAAGTTATGTTTTTTTTAAATCTAGGACCTATCAAGTTCTCAAAAAGTTAAAATAAAATGTGATGCCAGTACTTTAAAAAGGTAATAGTACCACTAAATTGTAAAATGTTATCCCCGTTTTAATTGTAAGTAAGTAAGTCATTTTAAATAATCGTTTTTTATTGATAAATTAGACAAATTATGTAGTAACGATCTCTATATATAGTATACAGTATAGTGTTGTAGTGTAGTGGATAGTAACTGCCTTTAATTCTCCTTTATGGATTTTCCTCGTTTCAGAATAGACGATTTCCATCACAAGATACTTCTGTGGGTGAGTGGAAAACACATATTTTGGGATTTGGTGAACTGAATCTTTAAGGATTAAGAAAACACTAACCCTACATCTGTGTGAAGCCTGACTTGTGCTTAGTTTATACTTTTTACTCTATTTAGTCATACAATTTATTTCATAATGTTTCATCAATTTATTTGATTTTTCCATTCTGGAGTTCCATTTTGTGTGTCTTCTTCTCTCCATCAGATGACTCTCATCTCACACAGGATGCAAACACAGGACAAGATAAGGACAAAACAGAGGTGAGAGCATTTATGGGTGAGACACTGGGTGATGGACGTAGTTTCAAGCCAGATCAAACGTCTTATTACAGCTGCTGGATGAGACTTAACCTGTAGGAAGAAAGCAGATCTTGACTAAGAGGAAGGAAAACAAAATTGCTCCACAAAGTGAAACATATTCATAAGGTTAAACTGAGACAAATTACTTTTAACAATATTCTTATACCATAAACTACATAACAGTGTATACGATTGTATATACTACTATATTTCATGGATCAGTGTTGCGGGGTAAGCTTGCATTCTGCTAGGTTGTGGGTTATGGACAAATCCGAGACATTTAAAAATGTCATCTTGGCCTTTGGGAAACATTAATCGACATTTTTCACCATTTTCTGACATTTTATGGACCAAACAACTAATCAATTAATTGATAAAAATAATCAACAGATAATGAAAATAATCATTAGTTACTCTGATCTGATATAATGTACTTAATTAAATATTAATTAATAATGTATAATGAATATTTTTAATCATTTCATAGCAAACTACAAGTTGTTATGTTTTTAAAACAAATTTTGTGCCTTTCTAAAATCCAGGCCTCATCACACTTTACACTTGAACTGTTAAAGGAACCTGGAGCCATTTCATACAGGTAATCAGACCATAAAATAGCAAAATATGGTTTCCTCTGCTTTAATGGTTATCATTCTAAATACAGTATGAATTTATTTTTATTAAGTGGACAGATAATGTAGTATGGATCACTACTTATACAATACATTGCATTGTGGTGATGGTTGAGATGGTTTCTTTAAACTGTCCTCAGGTCTCACTTGGGGAGTACCAGATCTTTGAATATCTTGCTGTCAATCTATAGTGTGACATTTCAGTCCTGCTTCTGGTAATGTACCAACCACCTAAATACAACTCTGAATTAATGAGTGATTTTGCAGATCTGCTATCAAATATCTGTATTGACAACACCAAAGTAATTATTTCTGGTCAACATCCACATCGATAATTCCACCACATCCACCACAGTTTGTTTTAATGAGCTATTGCAGTCGTTTGACTTGACCCAACATGTTAAGGAGTCAACTCATCAGCACAGACACATACTAGACCTTGTCATTTCCATCGGTACTGATATCAGAGTAAGCACTGTCAATGATGTTGCACTGTCAGACCATTACTGTGTCTTCTTCAGTGCACTCTTGGCTGCTGTTCGAGCTATCACCAGTGGTCATGTCAAGAAACAGTACTTCTGTGAAACATCTCTGCAGTTGCAAACTCCCTTTGGCAACAAAGTCCACCTTGTTGCCTTTATCTGAAAGGAGCAGTTGTGATGACCCGGCCAATCACAGTATCAATAATGCTGCACCACTGAGATCTGAAAAATCTCTAGCAAATGTAAAGCCCTGTGGAGAAATGCAGAGACCATAATGCAGCTCAAAAGAGACTGACGGAAAGCTGAGAGGAGGTGGAGAAAATCAAAACTGCATATTGACCGTGAAATTTTCAAAACACCCTCAGGAACTACAACAGAAGCTTGAAACAGGCCAGAAAAGAATTCTTCTCAACTCTTATCGACACCCACAAAAATGATCCAAAACACCTTTTCTCGACCACTCATAAAATCAGTAGCCCCTCCCCTGCTGTTTCTTCTGATTGTCACATCCTGAATGGACTTTCTGTTTTTGGACTCTTTGTGTTTTTGTTCTCTTGAGTTTTCTGTGTTGCACTTATGTTGACTGGATTTGGTTTTCTCTGTTGGTACATCTCAAGTTTCTTAATTTATGTCTCCTCGCTCCTCGCCTGAACCGGAAGTTGTTCCTGATGCGCCATTTTGACAGGCGTCCCAAGTCTCTTATGCTGCTCCGAGGAGTGAGGAGCGAGGAGCAAGGAAACACAAGAGCAGACTTCACCGAGGTCTTTTACCGGCCGACATGCCCCCTTATTGGATATCAGTTATTGATTGGACGCTGCAGCTGATCAGACTGATCTGATACATCACTGCAGTTTCATACCGAAGTGGAGACAGATTACAGATTAAATTTAAGTGTATCATTCCCAAGTTTTATGTTTTATTAGTTATCTGATTCATCATAGTTAAAAATCTGTTAATTGTCGGTCTGATCAACAAAAGAACCGTAAACAATTTTCTTCATTTATAAGAAAGATTTTTTTTCATGATGTTATTTCCTCCATTAAACTGTTTCTTGCTTACAGACAAACTCTTCCTGACTTTAACTTTATCCATAATAACAGTTAAACACATTTATATTTTACATCATTTATCGTCATTTCCATTCAGTCACATGTGAGGCTGAAAATTCCTGACCGTCGGGTTTGAGTTACATCATTTCCATTTGCCCTGAAACATTTAGCCAAATACATATTTTCCAGTGTTCAGAAGACACCCTGATCATATTCTGGGTTATTGAATGATGAATTCACTATCAGGATTATCAAAAATTACAGATGCAAATAATCAATAAATAGTATAAATGCATTCTGCGAGTAGAAATGGGACCTGTGCGTCTGAGCAGGACACAGTATAAATGTAGAATGCAGGTTTTTATTTAGATGTTTGTTAAACAGGTAACAGGCTGCAGAGAGGAAACAGCTGCTCTAGCGGTGCTAACTGTGAACCTTTATTATTATTATTATTATTATTATTATTATTATTATTATCAGCACAGTGCACATGTGTGCAGACACAAACTCCATCAGAAGTTTCTACAGCTGTTAAAGCCGACTGACAGCTGATCCAGCTGTGATCAGCTGTCGCCGTCATCAGAAATGGATGTCGCTTCACATGACGCTTCAGGAGAGAGGACGTCTCATGTCTCTTAAAACAAATTTCCTCGTTTCCTTGCGTCTCTCCTTGCATCCACGGTGGGAGGGACTAAGACACAAGGAAAAGACGCAAGTGAGGGAAACGTGGATGCAATTTAAGAGACTTGGGATGCACCCCGTGTTTCCCTTGTGTGTTCCTTAACTCCTCCTGTGTTCATGTGCACCTCCTCTCACCTGCCCTGCATCACCCTTGTTAGCCCAGACCTGCTCCTAGTGTCTTCCCCGTTTATCAGCTCCTAGTCTGCCCGTGTGTTGTCACCTGTTGTCTGATTACTTTAGTTCCCATTTTATTTTGAAATGTTTTCTCCTTGTGTCTTGTTACCTTTACTTCCTGTGTTTTCCCGCCTTTGTTGACTGCCTCATGTTTTTCACCTGTGTCTTGTTTCACTCACCTGTGTTCAGTTTGCATTCCACCCTGTGTATTTATAGTCCAGTTTTTAGTTCAGTCTTACAGTTTTATAAAAAATAAATGAGTAAAAATGTTTGAAAATAATTTAGTGAACAAATATAAAAATGGATGATCAGAAGGAAACATTGGCATAGAATGATAGTACAGTCCTGCAGGGGTCCAATTTTGCAAACCTGCACCCACCTGACCCGTTACCCGCAGTTATATCCATGTCAAATCTGGACCCATCTGGACCTGTAAATATAAGATCTGCGACCAGTCGAAATACGAACCAAATTACCACCCAACTTTTGACATTCGACTGACTCCAAGCTCAAATGAAGCAAATATGAAAGTCCAAGACCAACAGAAAAGAGAAGTTTGGAAGTATCACATTAAATTGACTGGTAAGGAACGCATAATTCTGTTATTTATTAATTATTCATTAACACATTGGAAAATTCAAGATTGCTTTTATTCAGACCATTCTTCTGTTGGTTTGCATTAATTCATAATTCATGCTTTTATTATAGTGCTTGCTCTATTCAAATTAACTTAGACTCACAGCTCTGTTATTATAGTGGCAGATCATGCAGTGATCACATTACTAAGCTGGAGCTGTACTTGAAGCAGACACTAAGAGGCATACTGAATACAAAAAGAAGGCTTGGAATTGCCGCTAGTCAGTTTGCAGCACTTTTCAAGCTTGGCACTTCTCCTCAGGCAGCATCAACAGGTAAATACTGATGCTGCAAATTCTTGTGCCTTGAAAAAGGTTACATATTTGTATGCCAATGAGTTTCCAAATGACATATAAGCAGAACAAACCATATCCTCCACAGCCTTATGTCTTGTCATTTGTTTCAGGTTCATGTTCAACTTCAATATCAGCCTCAAGCTCACCTCCCCCGGCAACCCAGCCCTCAGCCAGTCAACCAACCTGGTTCCCAGTCACAGCTGAAGAAGGAGGTGAGCAGCACTGTGTTGAATGAGAGTTAGATAAAGGACAAAGTGTCTGCAGAATGGATGGATTTTATTTAAAATTATTATTTAAATTTAAATTATAAAAATTATTTAAAATTCAAACACACCGCAACAGGTCTAGATCCTGTCTTTTATCTCTGAATATGAAGCATTCTCACTTTATAAAATTGCTGGGAGTTATTTGATTAAAAGTTGATATACAGAATACTGATTAATGCTTTTTTTTACTTTAAATCTTAAGACTGGGGATTTTCTGTTTTTGTCTTATTGTCAACAAATCTCATGTGCAGAGCCAAATCAACAATGATCTCATCCTACTAACAAGTATTGTGTGTGTATCCAAAGCCTTATATATCTTATTCCTCTGTGCCATAGATCTCTGTTGTTGTCCAAAAACTATTAAAAACCAGTCAGTGAGCCACACTACTGCACTGGGTGACATTTTCATTCATTATGAAGAATGTGGTCACGTTAGTTTGTTTAGAAAGGGCTCCAAAGACTAATAACAGTATCACATTTTCAGTCTCTGGAGAGTAGTTCTGTGTAAGGCAGAAGTTACTGAGTATGTGTAGAAATGCGGTTCTGTTTACAGCTTCACTAGCTGGTTGTGCTACATATCACAACCTCATGACTTTGTACTACATTGTATACTCTCCAGAGAGTGAAAATGTGATTGCTGTTATTAGTCTTTGGAGTCTCTAAACAAACTAATATGACCAAACTCTTCATGATGAAGGAACATGTCACCCAGAGGTCTCGGCACAGAGGAATAAGATGTATCAGGCTTTGGATACACACATAATACTTGTAAGTAGATCAGTTCAGTGTTGATTTGCCTCTGCATATGAGATTTGTTGACAATAAGAAAAATATAGAAAATCGCCAGCCTTATCCTTTAATCTAATGTATATGCAGTGGAGGAGGACTGTGCTGACACACCAGATCAAATTGTATTAAATATTTGCCATATTAACTTTCTACAACTACAGTTCTGTTTAATTTTGCTCCATGCCAACATAACATCAATATTTCTTTTGTAAAGTTATTGAATTTCCCTTGATGGGATCCATGAAGTTCATCCTTTATCTCTGGTTCTGGTTCAGCTTCATCATCAACCTCAAGCTCATCTGACATGTCAACCCAGTCCACAGCCCCACACTGTGTTCACCTACAAAAGTGTTTGCAAAGGTCCATGGAGAATATTTTTTCTACTGACAAGAAAACAAAGAAAGACTTAAAAAATCTACATGCCTTTAGAGAGCTTTTACACTGAACATCGATAATTTCGTCCCCCTTAAAATTCACCTTATAGATTCCTCAAGTGGCAGTAGAGATCTTTGTTGCCGCTCCAACAGGGAAACACTGTCTGAGGAAACACAAAGAGGGAATGTGATGCTAAAATGACTGTAAGCGTGGAAGATATCCACTTGATATGACTAACTCAAACTGCTGAAGCCTCATTTAAGCTTCAAATCAACTTTTAAATGACTGTGTGGACACACTGTGGATTTTGGCCTCCATCACTTACATTGAAAGCACATTTGAAGGGGATCTTTTAACAGCCAGTATGAACAGGAGGAATGATTACAGTGAAGAAAACCTTTTTCACTGTTCATATGGACACCTGACTGACATTCATGCCCACTTCATGCAGTGACTTACCAGGTGTGCCTGGTAATCAGATTTTCAATGACCACATAGAAACTTTCTGTCTTCAGCAGACAAATATGAAAACAGCCTTCTAGTGTCAAACTCTGCACACAGATCATTTTGTACAGTGAAGCGCAAACATTCAACTGTAGGAACAAAAAGAACAACACATTTTTGAGTGGAGGGGGGCTTAAAGTAAAGGTACCAATATATCAGTGTAAAAATACTCCATTACAAGTCCTGTATGAAAAATCCCACTTTAGTAAAAGTACACAAGTATTAGTAGGAAAATGTAAAGTATTGCACTGAAGCATCAGTGTTAGAGCAGCATGTTACTGTTGTAGCTGCTGGAGGTGGAGCTAGTTTACACTACTTTATATACAGTTAGCTAGTTTAGTCCAGTGGTTCCCAACCTAGGGGTCGGGCCCCTCCAAAGGGTCAGCAGATAAATCTGAGGGGTGGTGAGATGATTAATGGGAGAGGAAAGAAGAAAAAACAAAGTTCTGATACACAAATCTGTTTTCAGTTTTTGGACTTTTTCTCTAATCTTTGATTTTTGCTGAAATATTGGATCATTTGAATATTTATTGAAATGAAAGCATGTGAGAAGTTTAGAGGGAAAAATCACTGTTTGGTGGAGCTGTTAACAACTCATAGACATGTGAAATGTGACCCCGACTACACACTGCTTTTTGTAAGACGTCAAAAGACAAAAAGGTTGGAAACCACTGGTTTCATCTTTAACAATGTGTTGTATTTTAAAAGCTTGTTATATTATCCATTGTGTCAAATCTTCATCTGAAAAGTAACTAAAGCTGTCAAATAAATGTAGTGGAGTAGAAAGTACAATATTTCCCTCTGAAGTGTAAAGTAGCAAAACATGGAAATACTCAAGTAAAGTATAAGTACCTCAACACTGCACTTAAATACAGTACTTGAATAAATGTACTTAGTTACTTTCCACCGCTGCAAGGCACTAGCTTCATAATTTGAGTTGGTTTTTGAATAAAAGTCTTTTTTACTGTTTATCTTTCAGGTCTTGACCCAAGGAGGGAAAATCTACAAAGGAGTCTCTCAGGGGACAAAGAGAGGAGGCTGCTCTCTGTTCGGACAGAGTTTATTGGCAGAGTGTCCAGTTCTGTTGTAAAAGACCTGCTGGATGCACTTCTGCAACACAGGGTTATCAACAACAGAGAAATGGAGTCGATCCAGATAATGCCCAGCAGAGCAGACAAAGCACGAGAGCTGATTGACACAGTGCTAAAAAAGGGCAATCGGGCTTGTGAAATTCTAATGGATACCTTCTGTGAGGTAGATCCATTTGTTTCTACAATGCTGAACTTACAATGAAGCAAAAGGAAACTGAGGTGAAATCATGACTTGTGAATACATCCTCAGAGGTTTTGTTTTTAAAGGCTTGTTTTGAATTTGAGTTTTACCTAAACTCAAAAAACTCAGGATCCAAGACTCAGGTACTGCAAAAGCTAAAAGCTGTGCTACATCAACTTCATTGTTGAATAGGAGCAAACCAACAGTCACACAAAGGCAACACTGTCACCTGACTGTTGGGATATTTTTTACTTTTGGACAGAATTTTTTTATTTCCTTCCTGCCTTTTTATCTGTCTCCTAAACCAAGTAAAAGGGACAGCATTGTTCGTCAGTCCATCACTTGATTTTTGTCAAGTAAATGTATATATAAATTGTGTATTATGCACTGTATTATACTGTACATATGTATCTGTGTAAATGTATGTGTATGTTAATGTGATATTCTAGTGATTTATGTTTGCATATCAGATTGTAAGTTTAGATCTACATGTTTTAGTGCTGTGATCCAGGAAAACAAAAGGTTGTTCACACACATTACATTTTTCCAATGTTTCAGTGTTTCAATGTGAACAAGAAACAAGCTGTTGATGATGCAAAATAACACCTTTTTCATATTTTCTAAGATATTTTTTATAAGATATTTTTCTATGTATTTGAATTGTTTTAAGATGCAAATATACTGTAAACTTCAATGTAAAAAGTGTCTGTGTGTGTGTGTATGTATAGTTTACATTATATACTGAATATCTCAAAGCTCATCTGTCAGAAATTGTGGGCGAGAATGTGACATGTCTGGATTTTGTGTTTATGCAGTTAGATGTTTTTTCTTTCACTGTTCTGTCATGTTCATTCTATCACTGATCCTTCTAAGGAGGCCTATTGCTGACAGCCTTTACTCAATATTGCATGTTATGTTTTACAAATGTATAGTCTTACAGTCAACAAAAAATGTATGGGAGATAAGTAGCATTGTTATATCTTCTAATACATGTTAAAAGCTGGTCCAGTTCTTGCAGCAACTATGTGAGGGTGGGGTGGTTGTCACATTCATTAGATATCGCTCCCTAGAGGGCGCTGTTTAAAAATGTTGGTACTGAAATTTTCAGAATTGGGGTCAGAGGTCACCTACAAGGTCATTTCAGGATTAAGACACTTGACAGTGAGGTAAGAGGACTTTTAGTGTTTCAAATGTCAATATGTAAATATCCTTGGGAAGCCGTCATCACCAAGCTGCCATGCAGCACCGTCCACATATCAGGGCAGCCCCAACCAAGAGCAGCTCCAAATACAGGGGGACATACAGGGTTGGGCGTGTGGAGACATTGGGTTAGGTGGATTCAACAAGTGTGTATGTGTGTGTGGAGTGAGTGTGGAAAAAAAAAACAGAAACGAAAAAAAGCACCTGGCGATAGCGGCAAGGGAAAACTCCTCTTTAACAGAAAGAAATATCAAGCAGAACCAGGCTCTAGGTGGGTGGCCATCTGCCTTGACCAATTGGGTTGAGAGAGAAAGAAGGATGGAGGGGGAGAGAGAGACACAGAGAAGCACATTAACAACAGTAATAATAATATTAGAGATATGACTAGTAATAATAATAGCAATAACAGCCAGAGAAGGCATCAAGGCAGGACACCCACAGAACCATGCCACCATACCTGCACAATCCGCGTGGCCGTGGTCCACAGCTCAGATTATGGATTTTCCTGTGAGACGAGAGAGCGCAAAAACTCTGGGGAAGAAGCCAAGTTAGTAACATGCATTAATGGTACATGAATGCATACAGATGGAGAGGAAGAGGAGAAGACAGGATCTCAGTGCATCATGGGAAGTTCACCAGCAGTCTAGACCTATAGCAGCATAACTAAAGGCTGATCCAAGGTGAGCCTGGTCAGCCCTAACTATAAGCTTTATCAAAAAGGAAAGTTTTAAGCCTACTCTTACTCTTATCCTACATAGAGAGGGTGTCTGCCCTGGACCGAATCTGGAAGATGGTTCCATAGGAGAGGAGCCTGATAGCTGAAGGCTCTGCCTCCCGCTCTACTTCTAGAGACTCTAGGAACTACAAGTAAACCTGCATTCTGGGAGCGCAGTGTTCTAGTGGGGTAATAGGGTACTATGAGCTCTTAAAGATATGATGGTGCCTGACCATTAAGGGCTTTGTTGGTGAGGAGAGGGATTTTAAATTCTGTTCTAGATTTTACAGGAAGCCAATGTAGTGAAGCTAAAATGGGAGAAATATGATCTCTTTCTAGTTTTTGTCAGTACACATGCAGCTGCATTCTGGACCAGCTGGAGAGACTTTAGAGACTTGTTGGGGCAGCCTGATAATGTGGAATTGCAATAATCTAGCCTTGAAGTAACAAATGCATGGACTACTTTTTCTGCATCTTTTTGAGACAGGATGTGCCTGATTTTTGCAATATTACATAAGTGAAAAAAGGCAGTCCTTGAAATTGATTTATGTGGGAGTTAAAGGACATATCCTGATCAAAGACAACTCCCAGATTCCTTACGGTGGTGCTGGAGGCCAGGGTAATGCCATCCAGAGTAGCTACAGTACAGACCAAAAGTTTGGACACACCTTCTCATTCAATGAGTTTCCTTTCTTTTCATGACTATTGACATTGTAGATTCACACTGAAGGCATCAAAACTATGAATTAACACATGTGGAAATATGTACTTAACAAAAAAGTGTAAAACAACTGAAAATACGCCTTATATTCTAGTTTCTTCAAAGTAGCCACCTTTTGCTCTGATTACTGCTTTGCACACACTCTGCATTCTCTTGATGAGCTTCAAGAGGTAGTCACCTGAAATGGTTTTCACTTCACAGGTGTGCCCTGTCAGGTTTAATAAGTGGGATTTCTTGTCTTATAAATGGGGTTGGGACCATCAGTTGTGTTGTGCAGAAGTCAGGTGGATACACAGCTGATAGTCCTACTGAATAGACTGTTAGAATTTGTATTATGGCAAGAAAAAAGCAGCTAAGTAAAGAAAAACGAGTTGCCATCATTACTTTAAGAACTGAAGGTCAGTCAGTCCGAAAAATTGGGAAAACTTTGAAAGTGTCCCCAAGTGCAGTTGCAAAAACCATCAAGTGCTACAAAGAAACTGGCTCACATGAGGACCGCCCCAGGAAAGGAAGACCAAGAGTCACCTCTGCTGCGGAGGATAAGTTCATCCGAGTCACCAGCCTCAGACATCGCAGGTTAACAGCAGCTCAGATTAGAGACCAGGTCAATGCCACACAGAGTTCTAGCAGCAGACACATCTCTAGAACAACTGTTAAGAGGAGACTGTGTGAATCAGGCCTTCATGGTAGAATAGCTGCTAGGAAACCACTGCTAAGGACAGGCAACAAGCAGAAGAGACTTGTTTGGGCTAAAGAACACAAGGAATAGACATTAAACCAGTGGAAATCTGTGCTTTGGTCTGATGAGTCCAAATTTGAGATCTTTGGTTCCAACCACCGTGTCTTTGTGCGACGCAGAAAAGGTGAACGGATGGACTCTACATGCCTGGTTCCCACCGTGAAGCATGGAGGAGGAGGTGTGATGGTGTGGGGGTGCTTTGCTGGTGACACTGTTGGGGATTTATTCCAAATTGAAGGCATACTGAACCAGCATGGCTACCACAGCATCTTGCAGCGGCATGCTATTCCATCCGGTTTGCGTTTAGTTGGACCATCATTTATTTTTCAACAGGACAATGACCCCAAACACACCTCCAGGCTGTGTAAGGGCTATTTGACCAAGAAGGAGAGTGATGGGGTGCTGCGCCAGATGACCTGGCCTCCACAGTCACCGGACCTGAACCCAATCGAGATGGTTTGGGGTGAGCTGGACCGCAGAGTGAAGGCAAAAGGGCCAACAAGTGCTAAGCATCTCTGGGAACTCCTTCAAGACTGTTGGAAGACCATTTCAGGTGACTACCTCTTGAAGCTCATCAACAGAATGCCAAGAGTGTGCGAAGCAGTAATCAAAGCAAAAGGTGGCTACTTTGAAGAAACTAGAATATAAGACATATTTTCAGTTGTTTCACACTTTCTTGTTAAGTATATAATTCCACATGTGTTAATTCATAGTTTTGATGCCTTCAGTGTGAATCTACAATTTTCATAGTCATGAAAATAAAGAAAACTCTTTGAATGAGAAGGTGTGTCCAAACTTTTGGTCTGTACTGTATATCATTAGATAATGTGTTTCTAAGGTGTTTAGGGCCAAGCACAATAACTTCTGTTTTATCTGAGTTTAGTAGTAGAAAATTGCCGGTTGGTTTCATCTGGCTTCATTGATAAATATAATTAGGTATCATCTGCATAACAATGAAAATTTATGGAGTGTTTCCTAATAATATTACCTAAAGGAAGCATATACAAGGTGAATAGAATTGGTCAGAGTACAGAACCTTGTGGAACTCCGTGTCTAACTTTTGCCTTCATGGAGGATTCATCATTAACATGTACAAACTGAAATCAGTCTGATAAATAGGACTTAAACCAGCTTAATGCAGTTCCTTTAATGCCAATTAAATGTTCCAGTCTCTGCAATAGGATTTGATGGTCAATTGTGTCGAATGCGGCGCTTAGATCTAACAGGACAAGTATGGAATTGGAATGGGAATTTAAGGTATGTTTCATGGACAAGATGAGAGAGGAATATTTCATGAGATTTATTTATTTGTACTTGTCAGGGCTGAGTTGTAGGCTGTAATCACTAGACCAGTAAAGCAGCTGTATTTAGGCCTATGTATTCTGCATGTCCCAGACAGCAAACTGAAAAGCAGAATTGAAAGTAGCAAATGTGTTTGGGCTTGATTGTCACAGCGTCCGACATGCCCTTCTATAATTAAGCAATATAACACTCAAGGGTGTACTTTACCATGATTGCTGGCACGACAGTGATGCAGTCAGGAACAAGGCGCTTGCACTGAGTTCTGTAAGCATCCCTCAAGTGAAATGTCAGATTTCTTATCTCCTGACAAGAAAACAAAGAAAGACCATAAAAATCTACATGTGCCTTTAGAGAGCTTTTACACTGAATAACGTTAATTTTGTCCCCCTTAAATGTCACCTTATAGATTCCCTTTAAGGGCATTAGACATCTTTGTCGCTGCTCCAACAGGGAAACGCTGTCTGAGGAAACACAAAGAGGGAATTGATGCTAAAAAGACTGTAAATGTGTCAGATATCCACTTCATAAGACTAACTCAGACTGCTGAAGTCTCATATAAGCTTCAGTTTTAAGACAGACTTGTCCTTTTAGACTTTTGGTAACTTGTCTTTCTAAGTTCTAAGTTTCAAAGCCAACATGCCTATTTCATGCAGTGACGTTCCAGGTTTGTGGAGGTGATAATAGGCAATATTTGAACTTCCCTCTCAAACTCTATTTTTTCATTCTTCACACAACTATTTCTGTCATTTCTCTCCCCACCCCTGGTCCTTATCTTACTTATCTTTCAGGTCCTGATCCGAGGAGGGAAAATCCACAAAGGACTCAGAGACTCCCAGAGGATGAAGAGAAGAGGCTGCGCTCTGTTCGCAAAGAATTTATTAAAAGAGTGTCCGCTCCTGTTCTGAATGAGCTGCTGGATGCATTTCTGCAAGATAACATTATCAACCACAGGGAAATGGAGTCGATCCAAATAAAGCCCAGGGCAGACAAAGCACGAGACCTGATTGACACGGTGCTAAACAAGGGCAATCAGGCTTGTAAAATTATGATCAATACCCTCTGTGAGGTAGATCAACATCTGTCTGAAACACTGAAGTTACAATGAAGCAAAAGGAAACTTTGGTAAAATAAAAAAAAAACAGTTTTTATGCTCCACATATCTGGAACAAACTTCCAGAAAACTGCAGATCTGCTGAAACTCTCTTTTCTGTTTGCCTTTAATTAAACCAAATTTGAGGGTTAATTTTGTCACTGTACTGTAACTTCTATAAATTCTCCTGTTTTATCTGTCTTATTCTATTTTAACTTCTTTTTATTTCCAAATTTAACACTTTTTAATTTTATTTAAATGTCTTTTTACTTGTGAAGAAAAGTGTGTACATTGTGCAGATAAACATGTAAAGAAAAAAATCAATATTTGTTCTAGGTCTTGGCACCAGGGGGAGACATATCAAAAAGGGAGTAAGGAAATGATTTTTTTTTTTTTAATTAAAAGGGCTTTATATCAAAGTCCTCATTGTGTGTGCAGTGTTCAACATATTGAACACAGTATGTTGCTACAGAAGTTATTATGCATTATGATCATGTACTGCATAGAGGGAATATATGAACATATAGTATCTGGGGAGGTGTGGTGAAGTACTTTATTGATCCCCATGGGGAGGTGGGTCCTCTGAATTTGACCCATTCTCGACACACACACTAGGAGCAGGGGGCAACAGCAGTACAGCGCCCAGGAACCAACTCCAGTTCTTTTTGCGAGTGACTTGGTCAGGGGCATTAAAAAGAGTATTAATCCTAATATAGAAGTCTGATGGTGGGAAGAAACCGCAGCACCTGGTGGAAACCCACGCAAACACAGGGAGAACATGCAAACTCCCAAACTCACAAATGATGATAGGACAGGCAGGTGAAATGAGAGGGTAATGTAATGCAAAAGCAAAATCTCAGGCTCACAGGTAGCAACAGGAGCCAGTGCAAAACAGATAATCAGTTCAAAGTGGCAAAGCACATGGACAGGTGATAAACAGGCAAAAAGGTTCAAACCACAGGAACAGATAAAGTCCAGGATCAGATGAGATCAGGATGGAAAGCAAATGTCACATAAAGCAACTTCAATGACCTGGCAAAGAACAAAGGAAAAGGACCGGTACAAATAGTGAGGAGCTGATGAGGGAATGGGCAGCACTGAATGGGGACAGGTGTGTAGACGGGGAAAGGAGGGAAAGTCTGAGGACATCTGGTGGAGTTGGAGGAAAGAACATGGTCAGGGAGAAGTGAACAGGAACTGAAAACAGACAGAGAACAATGTAGAGGGCTGGAGATGAGAGGATGTGGCTGCAGAGAGGGACTGAGGAGCAGATAGTGACTGGATCATGACATCAACTAACTGATTCCATAACTGAGCCTCTCATGTTCCCATCCCATGTCCCCCACTGGAGCCAACTTTGGTGCATATTTGTGCACTCAGAAAATATCTTGTAGCACTGTTTTGCACTGATTCACATATAGAAATATTTCTAAGGCCCCTAACCCCGGCAGTATAATCAAGCACAGACACACAAGGGGGGTGTCAGTTTTTTAACTACTTCTAATAGAGGATATTTTTCCATCCTCTACATGTTGCATTACTGCCATCTTCCGGACTCAGTCAACTATTACAGTGTCCGGTTTGTTAAACTTCCCCTGTCACTCCTGTTCTCCTAAGAGAGAGACTGATATATGTAGAAAGAAGGAAATGATAAATGCTGACGTAAGAACCACGGATGACGGCAGAGAGCAGACGGTGAAGTAGAGGAGCGGACGACATACCTGTGTTTGCCCTGTCAGGTAAGATAAGACCGAAGTTATCTCTAATTATGTTTGTAGATACAAGGTGACGTTATCGATAAACTTCCGTGAGACGATGACAGGAAGCGAGAGAGAAGGGAAAAAAATCACCAGACCAGGAAACTAACACCTTTAACATTATCTGTAACTTCATTAACGAACTGCCGTCTATAATTACCAAGACACGACGCAGTTAAATTGAGTTTAAAAGTGATCTGGCTGGCAGCAGACTGTCACAGCTGGAGAACAGAAATATTTGGAGGAACTTCCTTCATGCGACATCAAAGACAACTGAAGAATCTGGAGTAAGACTCAGATAACAAACATGATCTAATCTGTAATGTTTCGACTGAATGAGAATTCACACTGTTAATTTGAAATTGGCATCATATTTACAAAACTAAAAAGAGCCACATAAAGAGAGAGAGAGAGTCGACGAGGAAAAGAGAGAAACCGAAACTAAACTTTACAACTTCCTCCAATGGTGGAAAGTAACTTGGTACATTTACTCAAGTACATTTTTGAGGAACTTGTACTTTACTTGAGTATTTCCATGTGATGCTACTTTATACTTCCACTTCACTATATTTCAGAGGGAAATATTGTACTTTCTACTCCACTACATTTATTTGACAGCTTTAGTTACTTTTCAGATGAAGATTTGACACAATGGATAATATAACAAGCTTTTAAAATACAACACATTGTTAAAGATGAAACCAGTGGTTTTCAACCTTTTTGTCTTTTGACGTCTTACAAAAAGCAGTGTGTAGTCAGGGTCACATTTCACATGTCTATGAGTTGTTAACAGCTCCACCAAATAGTGATTTTTCCCTCTAAACTTCTCACATGCTTTCATTTAAATAAATATTCAAATGATCCAATATTTCAGCAAAAATCAAAGATTAGAGAAAAAGTCCAAAAACTGAAAACAGATTTGTGTATCAGAACTTTGTTTTTTCTTCTTTCCTCTCCCATTAATCATCTCACGACCCCTCAGATTTATCTGCTGACCCTTTGGAGGGGCCCGAGCCCTAGGTTGGGAACCACTGGACTAAACTAACTAACTGTATATAAAGTAGTGTAAACTAGCTCCACCTCCAGCAGCTACAACAGTAACATGCTGCTCTAACACTGATGCTTCACTATTAATAATCTAATGATGTCATATATAATAATATATCAGTCAGAGGGACCAAACCATTACTTTTACTGCAATACTTTAACTACATCAAGCTCATAATACTTATGTACTTTTACTACAATACTTTAACTACATCAAGCTGATAATACTTATGTACTTTTACTGCAATACTTTAACTACATCAAGCTCATAATACTTATGTACTTTTACTGCAATACTTTAACTACATCAAGCTCATAATACTTATGTATTTTTACTGCAATACTTTAACTACATCAAGCTCATAATACTTATGTACTTTTACTGCAATACTTTAACTACATCAAGCTCATAATACTTATGTACTTTTACTGTAGTTGGATTTTTCATACAGGACTTTTACTTGTAATGTATTTTTACATTGCTGTATTGGTGCTTTTACTTCAGTAAAGGATCTGAATACTTCTTTCACCACTAGTTTCATATTATCACTGTTATTTCTGCATTATGGCATTGCGACCATTACTTAAGTAAAAAATTTTGAGTGCTGACATCATGCCATCAATTCTGACAATGGAGGATAATTTTACATTTTTTTTAGGGTTGGTTACCTGCATTATTCAATACTGAGTCCAGATCTTTAAAACTCTTCACACAGTCAACTTTACTAACACACTGCTGGACACAGCAGCTCATTTTAAACACAAAAGCGACACAATGAGATAAAAACACTAACAACAGGCACCATGTGATCATCTTTTTGTGGCTGTGAAGTTACATCACTTTTTATTGTGTATATGTTGTTTTTTAACTGTTGATAGTGTAATAATGTGCATACTGTGTACATACAGTAAGATGTGTAGCTCTCTATAGAACGTACTACAGTGTATTCTACAGGAACGAGTGACAGAAATGCAGCAGGAAAGCTTTCAATGGTTTTTATTTTTGACAGTTTGTCAAAACTGCTGAACTGAGAAGTCGATCAGATTTATCCATTCTGGGAGGCATTTTTGTGGAGTTTTTGCGTTTGAAAAAAACAGCACTTTTGATTAGGACGGAGAGCTACAACAGAGATGAAATGATACGTATTTTCAAATATGAAAGAGTGAAACTAGACTCAGTTCAGACTCCATTTAGAGTCCACATGGCAGAGCTGAGGGATGAAAACATGAAGGCTGAGACAGGACAAGTGTTACTATAGCATGATTTCACCATCAGGTTCTCTGTATGTCCTATAATACAATGTTTTTAATTATAGTGTCACTAATTAATGTCCCAGACAGACTGAAATTGAAAAAGATGAGTGATTGTGGGGGTGAAGAGGAGAAGCGAGAGTCCAGCTGTCAGTCAAAGACTGACCAGTCTGAAGATCTTTCTACACTTCCAGTCTTCAGTGATGAACCTGGACCCTCACACAGCCGGTAAGAGCACACTGTATATGCTGTAAACCTGCCAAGATGGAATTACACAAGAGCATTAATGTTGGTAGTCATATCACAAAAAACTCAAAACACAGAAATGTTTAAATAGTACAGTGAATTTAAAAATGCAATTATACCAAAGGAGTTAAAGGAAAGGTTCACAAGTCTGTCTTAAAGGACCATTGTGTGAGATTTTATGGCATCTAGCCATCTAGCTGTAGACCAGCTGGTGAACATAGTGGAGCATTTAGCAGCTAAAGAGCCAGATATTTCCCTCAGGAGTTGGTAGAGAGTAAAAACAGAGCTAAAAGAGAGTGAGTATTGGACTTACATTCACCAGGTGGACAGAAACACGACTCCAGATGAATGATAATGTTGCTCTGTAACTACTGGATGTGGAAAAAAGCAACTGTTTGCTAACAAGTTCAACATATCAACTTAAAGGGGACTTATACTTTTTGTAATTTTATTTTATTTATATTCTGTTATGATGTCAGATGTGAAAGTTACCTCTACTTCCTCCTCATGATGATGTCAGATTGTTCACACATGCCCACAAACAGCCGTCCGTTCTGTAGTCTTGGTTGCTAAGGTCGTTGCTAAAGTTTTTCCATGTGTTGTTCACGTTGTCCACTCTCATATTTCAGATCTGATTCAGCTCCAACATATATGGATGTATTTGAGAATTTCACATTTGCAGTAAATAAGGAGAAAAAGAAGTGAAATCCTGCTACTATAGTTTGTTTACGTAGCTGGAGGAGGCTTCCTGAAGCTGACCAATCAGAACAGAGTGGGCTCATCAGGAGGCGGGCCTTAAAGAGACAGGAGCTAAAACGGCCTGTTTCAGACAGAGGCTGAACTGAGGGGCTGCATGAAGGACCAGTAGAAGATAAATAAGGAGTTTTTACTGGAAATCATGCAAAGATATTCCAGGAGAGCCCCAGAATATACATATAGACCTGGAAATGTGCAGAATATGTAACCTCTAAGAAATTGGATCCTTAATTTATGTTTGAACCCCTAAACTTCTGCACTATGTGTTAAAAGACCTAGATCTCCTACAAAGTGTTTTTAATATTGACATAAAACTACTCAAATTAAAGCTGAGACTTGGCACTTTAATGTAGTATCCTTTACTTTATTTCAAATTGAATGTGCTGAAGCACAGAGCCTAAAAACTTAAACATGTGTAACTGTCCAAATACTTACTATAAGTTTTGCTTGACCTCTGCAGATGACCTTTGTAGAATTTATCCCCATGCCAACGAAAGTCAGACTAATGTATAAGCAAGCTAACTTTAATCTCAAATCAGGGTTTTTGGTTTCACAGACCTGGCCCACTTTTAACCTTGTTTGATCTTCAAGTTAACTTGTGTTGAATGATAAACCTGTTCAGCAGTATGTTAAAGTGATGACCAACAAAACTATCTTTTGAGTCTCAAACACTAACCCTCTGTAGACTTGAAAGGTTAAATGTTTGCAGTTTGCTCCTTTGTTAAGAATGGAGGCTGTGGTTAACCTAAATTCATGGTGGTTATATGGTGGATAAGTCAAACTGCTCCTACAGTGTAGTCATTTTCTCTGCCATCCATCAAGCTCTGTATGTGAAAAACAGCCATTTTGCTAAAATATGGCTAAATGCACAGCGTTCATCTAAATCCTCTCATAGAACCCTGACAAGCTTGAAAGCATTGATTTGCCCACATTAGAGCACCTGCCTCCTGGTCTTCCATTAGTCAGGATACCTGCTCTGTTCTAGCAAAGCAGCAACTAACACGTCTTGAGTCCTCGTACCTCAATGTGAACAGTCAAGAGTGAGAAGAACTGCACATTTGACACAATGGATAATATAACAAGCTTTTAAAATACAACACATTGTTAAAGATGAAACCAGTGGTTTCCAACCTTTTTGTCTTTTGACGTCTTACAAAAAGCAGTGTGTAGTCGGGGTCACATTTCACATGTCTATGAGTTGTTAACAGCTCCACCAAATAGTGATTTTTCCCTCTAAACTTCTCACATGCTTTCATTTCAATAAATGTTCAAATGATCCAATATTTCAGCAAAAATCAAAGATTAGAGAAAAAGTCCAAAAACTGAAAACAGATTTGTGTATCAGAACTTTGTTTTTTCTTCTTTCCTCTCCCATTAATCATCTCACCACCCCTCAGATTTATCTGCTGACCCTTTGGAGGGGCCCGACCCCTAGGTTGGGAACCACTGGACTAAACTAGCTAACTGTATATAAAGTAGTGTAAACTAGCTCCACCTCCAGCAGCTACAACAGTAACATGCTGCTCTAACACTGATGCTTCACTATTAATAATCTAATGATGTCATATATAATAATATATCATTTCAGTGCTGCCATCACTTCTGACAATGGAGGATAATTTTACAGGTTTTTTATATGATTGGTTACCTGCATGGTTGAATGCTGAGTCCACATCCTCAAAACTCTTCACGCTGTCGACTTTACCAACACACATAAAAACACAACAACAGGCAGCACATGATGATCTTTTTATGGCAGTTTGTGAAGTTACATCACTTTTCATTGTGTATATGTTGTTTTTTAACTACTCCATTAGTCAGGATACCTGCTCTGTTCTAGCAAAGCAGCAACTAACACGTCTTGAGTCCTCGTACCTCAATGTGAACAGTCAAGAGTGAGAAGAACTGCACGCACCATCAGCCACCACTTTAAAGAGCTTCACATTTCAAGAGTTTCACTCAGTTCTACATCAGACCAAAGCCCACATCTATGTTTTTTAAAGAAGTTACTAATAAAACGATGACTTCTCTCTCTCTTCCAGTCTGATAAAAGATGCTGGTGAGGTCGGCTCCATGTCCACTGCAGGCCCTCCCTCTGCCACAGGTATGAGGAAACGCTGGCATGAGGACATGACGCAGGACCTACGAGACCACTGGATAGACAAACTGTAAGTATTAACAGTGGAAGGTCTACAGCCCCTCCTATCAAGTTTATTAGCATTTGATCTCAGCTCTCTGGCTTCCTGCCTTCCTGTTTTAACTTTCTAATATGTGTCTGTTTGATTTGAACCAGCAACGTTTAGGAACATCTACCGTTGCATGTTATTAAAGCTATGATTAGCTTTTAGATACCATATCAACACAACACAAGTACATAAATGACATATTGTGTTTACATGTGTGATACTTAAATACAAATACATGATTCTTAACCTCCTTCCCCATTTCCTCCTCTTTTTGCCCCCCGCCTCACAGTGTTGATGTCGTCCGTCTGACTCCTGATCCGATGGTCGATGCCAGAAAAATTGAAGGAGACATTTATGAGTCAGCCAACAGTATAGTAAGTTGCTCTCTCTTTTAGCTCACTGTGTTATTTAAAAAAGGAAGGAAACTTTTCATTTTGCAGCTGCTAAGTCACTCAGTCAGTCAAAGGTTGGTCTCAAACATTATAAATTCTATAGTTTATACACTATTATGGGATGTGGCTGGAAACATACAGCACATGAGCTTGAATGGTGAATTACTTGATGTTTACTTGAAGTTTGTCACACTGAAGGTCCTGAATCAGTTTAGTGACACTTTAACAAAATAAAGACAACAGGATAATGCACAGGACCTGTTGAGTTCTAAAAACCTTTGTGGTTTTATAGCAGCATTTATTTATTGTGTATTATTTTTCCTACTGCTCCTCTTACCTTTCTCCCTTATTTCTTTACCCTTTTTTTGGCAGGATGAGTACTATCAACTGCTAACAGAGAAGCTCTATAAGATCCAGAAGGAGGAGAAGTGGACCCAGCAGAGGCCCAGTCTGGTCTTCAGGTCTACCAGCATGAGTCAGTCTACCATCAAACAGCCTCCCTGTGAGTGGACATGCAGCACATGTAGACTTGGATGAGATAATGTTGCACTGGGCTGCACACATTCATGTAAATGATCATTTAATCCGACTGAATGTGACTTTGTGACATTTTATTATTGTTTTGTATCTTTTACCTCATGCTTTTAGATTTAATGGTGCATGATTGCAGATTTGTCACTGCTGTATTATTTGTAATAAATGAAATAAAACTCAACTTATAAAACAGTTACAATGAAAAAAGAAATGAGGAAAAATATATTTAATGTTAATGATCAGGTTTTAATCATTTGTGACATTATTTCACATTTTAAAGGTTAATTTATATATTTTACTCAGTTTAGTTTAGATGTTTTTATAAGATTTATTCATAATGTCTCATCAATTTATTTGATATTTTATATTCTGGAGATCATTTTGTGTGTCTTCTTCTCTCCAACAGATTCTCATCCCTCACTGGATCCAAACACAGTCCTTGATCAGTCTGCAGTCAAAACAGAGGTGAGTGTAGAGCAGTTCACCCTGATACATTTATGGTGAGACACATTTCAGGTGATGGACACAGCTTTAATGCAGGTGACACGTCTTTGACATACAGGAAGTCAGAGCAAAGATGTGAGAACTGGAGTGATGTGAGTCACTCTGTTGGTCTCAGTGAGGACTCTAGCAGCAGCGTTCCTAAGCTGCAGCTTTCTGATCAACAGTTTACAGACAATTATGAGAGTCAGAAGCAGAACCAGGATCAGATTTTATGCTGAATCATCTTTCTTTTCTTTTCCTGTGATCCAACAAACCAACACACACACATCTGTGTCATTGTAATGAACAAGTGAGCCTGTGTTTTATGCTGCAGTGTTGTTGTTGGTCTGAATGCAGCCTGAGACACATTATATTTCTCTCACACCATCATTCCACTTCCATATATAATGTTCTTGAGTTAAATACTGTATAGGCTTTGAATGTTTTTGGTCACTTCATAGTACACAGCTGCAAAATATTTCTGAAAACTTTCTCTTTTCTTTCTAATATCCAGGTCAACTCACCCTCTCCATGGGCAAGGACTGGAGAGGCTACACATAGGTAATTGTACCATGAAATGGCAAAATACCTTCCCTGCTTTAATTGTAAATAAACTTTCATTATGAAAAATAATTTCTCTCTAATTCTTGAATTAGATAAGTTATGTACCATCCAGTGGTGGAAAGTAACTAAGTACATTTACTCAAGTACTGTACTGAAGTATTATTTTTAGGTACTTAACTTGAGTATTTCCATGTGATGCTACTTTATACTTCCACTTCTACATTTCAGAGGGAAATATTGTACTTTCTACTCCACTACATTTATTTGACAGCTTTAGTTACTTTTCAGATGAAGATTTGACACAATGGATAATATAACAAGCTTTTAAAATACAACACATTGTTAAAGATGAAACCAGTGGTTTCCAACCTTTTTGGCTTTTGACGTCTTACAAAAAGCAGTGTGTAGTCGGGGTCACATTTCACATGTCAATGAGTTGTTAACAGCTCCACCAAATAGTGATTTTTCCCTCTAAACTTCTCACATGCTTTCATTTCAATAAATGTTCAAATGATCCAATATTTCAGCAAAAATCAAAGATTAGAGAAAAAGTCCAAAAACTGAAAACAGATTTGTGTATCAGAACTTTGTTTTTTCTTCTTTCCTCTCCCATTAATCATCTCACCACCCCTCAGATTTATCTGCTGACCCTTTGGAGGGGCCCGACCCCTAGGTTGGGAACCACTGGACTAAACTAGCTAACTGTATATAAAGTAGTGTAAACTAGCTCCACCTCCAGCAGCTACAACAGTAACATGCTGCTCTAACACTGATGCTTCACTATTAATAATCTAATGATGTCATATATAATAATATATCATTTCAGTGCTGCCATCACTTCTGACAATGGAGGATAATTTTACAGTTTTTTTATATGATTGATTACCTGCATGGTTGAATACTGAGTCCACATCCTCAAAACTCTTCACGCTGTCGACTTTACCAACACACATAAAAACACAACAACAGGCAGCACATGATGATCTTTTTATGGCAGTTTGTGAAGTTACATCACTTTTCATTGTGTATATGTTGTTTTTTAACTACTCCATTAGTCAGGATACCTGCTCTGTTCTAGCAAAGCAGCAACTAACACGTCTTGAGTCCTCGTACCTCAATGTGAACAGTCAAGAGTGAGAAGAACTGCACGCACCATCAGCCACCACTTTAAAGAGCTTCACATTTCAAGAGTTTCACTCAGTTCTACATCAGACCAAAGCCCACATCTATGTTTTTTAAAGAAGTTACTAATAAAACGATGACTTCTCTCTCTCTTCCAGTGTAATAGAAGATGCTGGTGGGGTCGGCTCCATGTCCACTGCAGGCCCTCCCTCTGCCACAGGTATGAGGAAACGCTGGCATGAGAACATGCGGCAGAACCTACGAAACCTCTGGATAGACAAACTGTAAGTATTAACAGTGGAAGGTCTACAGCCCCTCCTATCAAGTTTATTAGCATTTGATCTCAGCTCTCTGGCTTCCTGCCTTCCTGTTTTAACTTTCTAATATGTGTCTGTTTGATTTGAACCAGCAACGTTTAGGAACATCTACCGTTGCATGTTATTAAAGCTATGATTAGGTTTTAGATACCATATCAACACAACAACAACACAAGTACATAAATGACATATTGTGTTTACATGTGTGATACTTAAATACAAATACATGATTCTTAACCTCCTTCCCCATTTCCTCCTCTTTTTGCCCCCCCGCCTCACAGTGTTGATGTCCTCCATCTGACTCCTGATCAGGAGGTCCATGCCATAAAAATTGAAGGAGACATTTATGAGTCAGCCAACAGTAGAGTAAGTTGCTCTCTCTTTTAGCTCACTGTGTTATTTAAAAAAGGAAGGAAACTTTTCATTTTCAACTTTTCAGCTGCTAAGTCACTCAGTCAGTCAAAGGTTGGTCTCAAACATTATAAATTCTATAGTTTATACACTATTATGGGATGTGGCTGGAAACATACAGCACATGAGCTTGAATGGTGAATTACTTGAAGTTTACTCGAAGTTTGTCACACTGAAGGTCCTGATTCAGTTTAGTGACACTTTAACAAAAAAAAAAGACAACAGGATAATGCACAGGACCTGTTGAGTTCTAAAAACCTTTGTGGTTTTATAGCAGCATTTATTTATTGTATATTATTTTTTTCTACTGGCCCTCTTAACTTTCTCCCTTATTTCTTTACCCTTTTTTGGTAGTCTGAGTACTATCGACTGCTAAGAGAGAAGATGAGTAAGAGCCAGGAGGAGAAGAGGACCCAGCAGAGGCTCAGTCTGGACCGCGGGTCTACCAGCATGGATCCGTCTTCCATCAGACAGCCTCCCTGTGAGTGGACATGCAGCACATGTAGGCTTGGATGAGATAATGTTGCACTGGGCTGCACACATTCATGTAAATGATCATTTAATCCGACTGAATGTAACTTTGTGACATTTTATTATTGTTTTGTATCTTTTACCTCATGCTTTTAGATTTAATGGTGCATGATTGCAGATTTGTCACTGCTGTATTATTTGTAATAAATGAAATAAAACTCAACTTATAAAACAGTTACAATGAAAAAAGAAATGAGGAAAAATATATTTAATGTTAATGATCAGGTTTTAATCATTTGTCACATTATTTCACATTTTAAAGGTTCATTTATATATTTTACTCAGTTTAGTTTAGATGTTTTTATAAGATTTATTCATAATGTCTCATCAATTTATTTGATATTTTGGTCCCTCTGACTGATATATTATTATATATGACATCATTAGATTATTAATAGTGAAGCATCAGTGTTAGAGCAGCATGTTACTGTTGTAGCTGCTGGAGGTGGAGCTAGTTTACACTACTTTATATACAGTTAGCTAGTTTAGTCCAGTGGTTCCCAACCTAGGGGTCGGGCCCCTCCAAAGGGTCAGCAGATAAATCTGAGGGATCGTGAGATGATTAATAGGAGAGGAAAGAAGAAAAAACAAAGTTCTGATACACAAATCTGTTTTCAGTTTTTGGACTTTTTCTCTAATCTTTGATTTTTGCTGAAATATTGGATCATTTGAACATTTATTGAAATGAAAGCATGTGAGAAGTTTAGAGGGAAAAATCACTATTTGGTGGAGCTGTTAACAACTCATAGACATGTGAAATGTGACCCCGACTACACACTGCTTTTTGTAAGACGTCAAAGCCAAAAAGGTTGGAAACCACTGGTTTCATCTTTAACAATGTGTTGTATTTTAAAAGCTTGTTATATTATCCATTGTGTCAAATCTTCATCTGAAAAGCAACTAAAGCTGTCAAATAAATGTAGTGGAGTAGAAAGTACAATATTTCCCTCTGAAATGTAGTGAAGTGGAAGTATAAAGTAGCATCACATGGAAATACTAAAGTAAAGTACTAGAATCTCAATATTCTACTTAAGTACAGTACTTAAGTACTTTCCTGCCACAAATGATATATAAGCAGAACAAACCGTATCCTTCACAGCCTTGTGTCTTGTCATTTGTTTCAGGTTCAACTTCAGTATCAGCTTCAAGCTCATCTGCCCTGCCAACCCAGCCCTCAGCCAGTCAACCAACCACAGCTGAAGAAGGAGGTGAGCAACACTGTGTTGAATGAGATTTAAATAACCTTGTAAAGGCCAAAGTTTCTGCAGAGCTCCATGGATTTGATTTCTAATTCAAACACATTACAGCAGGTCTAGATCCTGTCTTTTGATCTCTGAATATGAAGCATTCTCAGGTGATAAAATTGCCTGTGTGCATCCATCTTATTCCTCTGTGCTGTAGACCTCAGTTGTTGTAAGTGCAATACCATTGATGGTCGCTAGATGCTGGCTCCAAAAAATCCCTGCTTCTTTGTAGAAATACAAACATTTCTAGTCAAACATTTTTTCAGCAAGTCATTCAATCAATCAATCAATTTTTATTTATATAGCGCCATATCACAACAGAAGTCATCTCAAGGCACTTTTCACATAGAGCAGGTCAAGACCGTACTCTTTAATTTACAGAGACCCAACAATTCCCCCATTAGCAAGCACTTGGCGACAGCGGTAAGGAAAAACTCCCCTTTAACGGGTAGAAACCTCAAGCAGACCCCGGCTCTTGGTGGGCGGCCATCTGCTTTGACCGGTTGGGTTGAGAGAGAGAAAGAGAGAGGGAAAGGGGGAGGGGGGACAGAAGAAAAACATTCACAACAACAACAACAACAACAAGCACAAGCAGCAACAGCCAGGGAAGGATGCCATCAGGACTGTGAAGGACCGCGAAGGTTCGGCCCAGGACTCAGGTTTTCCTGTGAGATGAGAAAGCACAAAAAACTCCGGGGAAGAAGCAAAGTTAGTGACATGCATTGATGTTACATGAATGCATACAGATGGAGAGGAGGAGGAGGAGAGAGGAGCTCAGTGCATCATGGGAAGTCCCCCAGCAGTCTAGGCCTATAGCAGCATAACTAAGGGCTGATCCAAGGTGAGCCTGGTCGGCTCTAACTATAAGCTTTATCAAAAAGGAAAGTTTTAAGCCTACTCTTAAACATGGAGAGGGTGTCTGCACCCCGGACTGAATCCGGTAGATGGTTCCATAGAAGAGGAGCCTGATAGCTGAAGGCTCTGCCTCCCATTCTACTTTTAAAGACTGTAGGGACCACCAGTAAGCCTGCATACTGGGAGCGCAGTGTTCTAGTGGGATAATACGGTATTATGAGCTCTTCAAGATATGATGGTGCCTGACCATTAAGGGCTTTGTAAGTTAGGAGAAGGATTTTAAATTCTATTCTAGATTTTACAGGAAGCCAATGCAGTGAAGCTAAAATGGGAGAAATGTGATCTCTTTTTCTAGTTTTAGTCAGAACACGTGCAGCTGCATTCTGGACCAGCTGGAGAGTCTTTAGAGACTTGTTAGGGCAGCCTGATAATAAGGAATTGCAATAATCCAGCCTAGAAGTAACAAATGCGTGAACTAGTTTTTCTGCATCTTTTAGGGACAGGATGTGCCTGATTTTTGTGATATTACGTAAGTGAAAAAAGGCAGTCCTTGAGATTTGATTTATGTGGGAGTTAAAGGACATATCCTGATCAAAGATAACTCCCAGATTCGTTACGGTGGTGCTGGAGGCCAGGGTAATGCCATCCAGAGTAGCTTTATCATTAGATAATGTGTTTCTAAGGTGTTTAGGGCCAAGCACAATAACTTCAGTTTTATCTGAATTTAGTAGTAGAAAATTGCAGGTCATCCAGGTCTTTATGTCGTTAAGGCATGTTTGGAGTTTAGTTAACTGATTGGGTTCATCTGGCTTCACTGATAAATATAATTGGGTGTCATTTGCATAACAATGAAAATTTATGGAGTGTTTCCTAATAATATTACCTAAAGGAAGCATATATAAGGTGAATAGAATTGGTCCAAGTACAGAACCTTGTGGAACTCCGTGTCTAACTTTTGCCTTCACGGAGGATTCATCATTAACATGTACAAACTGAAATCGGTCTGATAAATAGGACTTAAACCAGCTTAATGCAGTTCCTTTAATGCCAATTAAATGTTCCAGTCTCTGCAATAGGATTTGATGGTCAATTGTGTCGAATGCAGCACTAAGATCTAACAGGACAAGTATAGAGACAAATCCTTTGTCCGATGCAGTTAGGAGGTCATTTGTGACTTTCACCAGTGCTGTCTCTGTGCTATGATGCACTCTAAATCCTGACTGAAAATCCTCAAATAAACTATTGTTATGTAGAAAGTCACATAACTGATTAGAGACTGCTTTCTCAAGGATCTTAGATAGAAATGGAAGGTTAGATATAGGTCTATAATTGGCTAAAACACCTGAATCAAGAGTAGGCTTCTTAAGAAGAGGTTTAATTACAGCTACTTTAAAGGACTGTGGTACATAGCCTGTTATTAAAGACAAATTGATCATATCTAGTAAAGAAGTGCTCACTAAGGGTAAGGCTTCCTTAAGCAGCCTAGTTGGGATGGGATCTAAGAGACAGGTTGATGGTTTAGCTGAACAAATCATTGAAGTTAGTTCAGACAAGTCTACTGGAGAAAAACAGTCCAAATATATGTCAGGATTTACAGCTGTTACCAAGGTTCCTGTGTTTGGGGAGATAATGGTGCCTGTTGAGGGCAGGAGGTGGTTAATTTTGTCTCTAATAGTTAGAATTTTATCATTAAAGAAGCTCATAAAGTCGTTACTACTGAGAGCTATAGGAACACATGGATCAATAGAGTTATGACTCTTTGTCAGCCTGGCCAAAGTGCTGAAAAGGAACCTAGGGCAGTTTTTATTCTCTTCTATTAATGCTGAGTAATAGGCAGCTCTGGCATTACAGAGGGCCTTCCTATATGTTTTAAGACTATCTTGCCAGACTAAGCAAGAATCTTCTACTTTGGTGGAACGCCAAATCCTTTCCAATTTTTGCGATGTTTGCTTTAATTTGCAGGTTTGGGAGTTAAACCATGGAGCTAACCTCTTACGTTTTATTATCTTCTTTTTTAAGGGGGCGATGGAGTCGAGTGTTTGTCTTAGTGAGCCTGCAGCACTATCAATAAGATTATCAATTTGGGAGGGACTAAAGTTAACAAGAGTCCTCTGTAGTTTTGAAACATGGCAGTGAATTCAGTACTGATGGAATTGCTTCCTTAAATTTATCTACAACACTATCAGATAGACATCTAGTGAGGACATTGTTGTCTAATGGTGTGTAATCCAGTAATAGGAATTCAAAAGTTATTAAAAAATGATCTGATAAAATAGGATTTTGTGGAAAAATTATTAAATGTTCAATTTCAATCCCATAAGCCAGAACAAGGTCTAGGTTGTGGTTAAGACAGTGAGTGGGATTATTTACACACTGAGAGAAGCCAATTGAGTCTAATAATGAGAGAAATGCAGTGCTGAGACTGTCACTATCAACGTCCACATGAATATTAAAATCACCTACTATAATTACTTTATCTGTACTAAGGACTAAATACGACAAAAACTCTGAGAATTCAGATAGGAATTCAGAGTACGGGCCAGGAGGACGATACACTATAACAAATAGAACTGGCTGTAAAGTTTTCCAGGTTGGCTGAGAGAGACTAAGAACAAGGCTTTCGAATGAGTTATAATTAAATTTAGGTCTAGGGTTAATGATTAGGCTTGAGTTGAAAATGGCTGCAACTCCACCTCCTCGGCCAGTGTCTCGAGGAATATGAGTATTAATATGACTGGGGGGAGTGGATTCATTTAGACTGACATATTCTTCATGACACAGCCAGGTTTCAGTGAGACAAAATAAATCAATATGATGATCTGAAATTAAATCGTTTACTAAAACTGCTTTAGATGAAAGAGATCTAATGTTCAAGAGTCCACATTTAATTATCTTATTTTGTTGTACTATTGCAGTAGTGGTTTTAATTTTTACTAGATTTTCATGAATGACTCTTCTTTTGTTTACTTTGGATTTAATTGATTTATGTGGTCGGGGGACAGACACAGTCTCTATGTGGTTTTGGGTGGGTAACTGCTCTAATGGAAGCGCAGAGAAGAGTGTAGGACTGCAGCTCTGCCTCCTGGTCTCAACTCTGGGTTGTCATGGTTTTGGTTTACTAATAAAGTTGGCCATATTTCTGGATATGAGAGCAGCTCCATCCAAAGTGGGATGTATGCCGTCTCTCCTAATCAGACCAGGTCTTCCCCAGAAAGTCTGCCAATTATCATTGTGGTCTCAATGTCTGTTGAAGACTTATAATAGTTTTGATGTCTGCCGAATCATTTAAACTAGTCTGAACTGGCAGCCATAAGAGGCTACTCACAGACCTCTGTGTTCTGATTGTGATTGGATGTAAAGATCCAACATGTTAGAGTAGGCTTAGACACTATCACTGTGACCGTAATACCTGGCTTAGACGTTACCACTTTATTACCATAACACCTGAACGAGGGGGGACAAAATGTCTCGTTGTCCCTCCTATTCTGGCGTCAGTGACTAAGGATAAGTGGAAAAGACATAATTTGTGATTTGGATGAACTGTATGGAAGATTTAAAATGACAAAATAAAACCAAATCAAACAATTAAATAAAGTGAATTAGACCATGGTCTGGGTGAATACTCTTTTCTGATTGGCCAGCAGGTGTGCGTTAAAACCGTTTAATGCTAATAGTTTGGCTCAAGTTTAATCACCGTTCAAAATTCATCCGCAACCCAACCTGTAACCATAGCAACATTAAAGAGCACAGCTGTCATAGTTTACTCGTTATGGAGTTTTGAAGAATGGGACGCAGCAGAGGAAAAAGAAATGGAGAAGAAAGAAACCAAGTGAAAAACAGCACCAGGAACTGACACCAGAAGAGCTTAAAGTGACAGATTAATACAAAAAAGGCATCAAAATGAGCAGTAAATATACTGAGAGACTTTCTCTACCAAAAACAAAGGAACACTGATTTGGAAACATACTCTGCAGTTTTGCTTAATGACACCTTACATGAATTTTAAGCCTCGGTTCAGGCTGGCGGCGAATACAGTGTGGCAAGTTGTCATGACAACAGTAAGCTCTTGCTTCATAACCTTTCAATTTTGGGTGCAAAACTTTCACCTGCAGTCTCTAGTTAGAGAGATGTAGCTGTCAAGCTACAATTACACACTGCAGACCTGCTGGTTACATTTTGTGCAAGTGGCCAATACCAGGTGGTATTTGACTGCAAATGGTTATTGTTCAGATCATTGTGATGTCAGATAAAATGGTGAAAATCAGATATTAAATATCTCCAGAAACATGAATTTAATATTGAAGCAGCTGTATTTATGTATTCTGCATGTCCCAAACAGCAAACTGAAAAGCAAAATTGAAAGTAGCAAATGTGATCTGGCTTGATTGTCATCACACTAGTGTTGGCCATCATACATTGGTTATTGATTTTAAAATTCCTTTAATTACCTATAAAGCACTACACAGACTGGCCCTACTCTATATCTCTGAATTATTGTGTCCCCTGGCCACGATGAGATCACTGAGGTCTACTGACCAACGCCTTCTGGCTGTCCCGAAATCTAGGCTTAAGAAGACCAAGGGTGACGGTGCTTTCACGGTTGTGGCCCCCTCTCTCTGGAACTGTCTTACCCTAGTAATAAAAATGCAGAGTCAGTCAATAGTTTTAGGAAGCTCTTAAAAACTCACCTGTTTCATAAGCACTTTATATCTTAATGTGTGATTGCTTTCTGTTTTGCTTTCACTGTTTGTTGTATCTGTGTAGTTTTTTATGGTTTTATTGTTTTTATATTGATATTAGGTGTTGTTAAACTTTTTATTTATTTATCTTTTTTTTTTCTTCTTTATTCCATTTTATTTTTCTCTCAGTTGTTTGCATTGTACAGCACCTTGTAACTCTGGTTTTGAAAGGCATTTACCCACCTATAATTAAGCAATATTACACTCACCATCATTGTTGGCATGACAGTGATGTGTCAGGAACGGGGCACTTGTGCTGAGTTCCATAAGCATCATTCAAGTGAAATGTCAGTTTTCTTGTCTACTGACAAAAAAACTAAGAAAGACTTAATGTTAATTCCGTTCCCCTGAAATTTCACCTGATAGATTCCTCAAGTGGCATTAGACATCTTTGTTGCTGCTCCAACAGGGAAACACTGTTCGAGGAAACACAAAGAGGGAATTTGATGCTAAAAAGACTGTAAATGTGTCAGATATTCACTTGATATGACTAACTCAGACTGATGAAGCTGAATAGAAGCTTCACATCAGCTTTTAAATGACTGTGTGGACACACTGTGGACTTTAGCCTCCATCACTTCCATTAAAAGCACATTTGAAGGATCTTTTAATAGCCAGTATGAACAGGAGGAATGATTACAGCGAGGAAAAACCTCTTTCACTGTTCATATGGACACCTGACTGTTGTTTTAAGACACACTTGAAAAATTGTCGTTTAAAACTTGTGATCACTAAACAATCTTTCTAAGTTTTCAAAACTGACATGTTTGCCCACTTCACACAGTGACTTACCAGGTGTGCCTGGTAATCAGATGAGCATCGAGAAACTTTCTGTCTTCAGCAGATAAATGTAAAAACAGCTTTCTAGTGTCAAACTCTGCACATTTATCATTTTGTGCAGTGACGCTCAAATATTCAACTGTAGGAACAAGAAGAAAAATACAATTTTGAGTGGATGGGGACTTTAGGTAAAAGTAACAATAACACAATGTAGAATTACTCCATTACAAGTAAAAGTCCTGCATGAAAAATCACACTTAAGTAAAAGTACATCAGTATTATGAGCTTGATGTAGTTAAAGTATTGCAGTAAAAGTACATAAGTATTATGAGCTTGATGTAGTTAAAGTATTGCAGTAAAAGTAGTGGTTTGGTCCCTCTGACTGATATATTATTATATATGACATCATTAGATTATTAATAGTGAAGCATCAGTGTTAGAGCAGCATGTTACTGTTGTAGCTGCTGGAGGTGGAGCTAGTTTACACTACTTTATATACAGTTAGCTAGTTTAGTCCAGTGGTTCCCAACCTAGGGGTCGGGCTCCTCCAAAGGGTCAGCAGATAAATCTGAGGGGTGGTGAGATGATTAATGGGAGAGGAAAGAAGAAAAAACAAAGTTCTGATACACAAATCTGTTTTCAGTTTTTGGACTTTTTCTCTAATCTTTGATTTTTGATGAAATATTGGATCATTTGAACATTTATTGAAATGAAAGCATGTGAGAAGTTTAGAGGGAAAAATCACTATTTGGTGGAGCTGTTAACAACTCATAGACATGTGAAATGTGACCCCGACTACACACTGCTTTTTGTAAGACGTCAAAAGACAAAAAGGTTGGAAACCACTGGTTTCATCTTTAACAATGTGTTGTATTTTAAAAGCTTGTTATATTATCCATTGTGTCAAATCTTCATCTGAAAAGTAACTAAAGCTGTCAAATAAATGTAGTGGAGTAGAAAGTACAATATTTCCCTCTGAAATGTAGTGGAGTGGAAGTATAAAGTAGCATCACATGGAAATACTCAAGTAAAGTAAAAGTACCTCAAAACTGTACTTAAGTACAGTACTTGAGTAAATGTATTTAGTTACTTTCCACCACTGGAAGCAGACACTAAGAGACGCACTTTTGCTCAAAAGAAAATTGGAAAAGAGGCTTTGATGAGACCTGCTAAACTGATGTCTCCTTCATAAAAAAAGCAGAATATCAAGTTAGAACCAACCAGTCTGGTGTGTGTTGAGGTGTGTGTGGATATACTGTATGGTGTCATCAGGTGATTTAATGAAGGTGAACACAGTGAATGAACGTGCATAATGGCACTGCGCTCTGGTGCACCATCTCAGAGGCTGCGGATTTATCAATATATCAGTCCTGTTGCCTTCAGAGGCTGCAGGGATTTAATAAACTGAACAAGATTTTTTTTATACAGTATAAAGCAGCTCTGGATAGCAGATACTGTAAGAATCACCCACATTTATTTATAGATCCATGCAGACTGATTTACTGACTTTCCTGCTTTGACCACGTTAAACGTTATTTTCTGTGCTGGTTTTTGTTGGAGTGTTTCATTAAAATAAATTATTTATATTTTAGGCATTAATCCATTGATGTAGCATGACTGCAGCGTTCTACTATAGTCATACATCATAGTTCTGTTTTAGCAACAGCTTAGACATTTGAACTTTGTGTAAACTTGTGTGAACAGTGTGGCTAACTAACATTGTTAAGAAATGATTCCGAAAAATATGAAATATCTCAAAAATGCCAAAATGCACTGGAGGGGGCTTTAAATTTCAACATATAGATTTAATCTATACATTGAACATCAGGTCTCATGAGGCATTAGACATCTTTGTTGCAGCTCCAACAGGGAAACGTTGTCTGAGGAAACACAAAGAGGGAATTTGATGCTAAAAAGACTGTAGATGTGTCAGATATCCACTTGATATGACTAACTCAGACTGCTGAAGCTGAATATAAGCTTCACATCAACTTTTAAATACATAAATAGACACACTGTGGATTTTGGTCTCCATCACTTACATTGAAATCACATTTGAAGAGGATCTTTTAATAGCCAGTATGAAGAAGAGGAATGATTACAGCGAGGAAAACCTCCTTCAGTGTCCATATCAGCTGACTGTTGTTTATAAAGCACTGAATGGTTTAAGGCCAAAATACATTTCTGATCTGCTGATACATTGTGAATTATCCAGACCTCTCAGGTCATCTGGGACAGGTCTGCTTTCTGTCCCCAGAGTAAAAACTAAACATGGAGAAGCAGCTTTCAGTTTTTATGCTCCACATATCTGAACAAACTCCCAGAAAAATGCAGGTCTGCTGCAACTCTCAGTTCTTTTAAATCACAGCCGAAGATTTTTGTTTGCCTTTTAAGTAAACCAAATTTGAGAGTTAATATCTTACACTGCACTGTAACTTTTATTCTTTTATCCTGTTTTATGTCTTATTCTATTTTAGCTTCTTTTTATTTCCAAATTTAATACCTTTTAATTGTATTTAAATGTCTTTTTACATTGCCTTGTGTTGCTTTTATATTCTGTCTTGATGCCTTTTATGCTCTACATAATGTGCTATACAAATAAACTTGCCTTGCCTAAAGACAGACTTGAAAAATTGTGAACCTGTCCTGAAAGACTTGTGGTCACTAAATAATCTTTCTAAGTTTTCAAAGCCAACATATCCACTTCATGCAGTGACATACCAGGTTTGCGGAGGTGATAGTAGACAAGATTTGAACTTCTCTCTCAAGCTCTATTTTTTTCATTCTTCACACAACTATTTCTGTCATTTCTGATCCCTTCCCCCCCACCCCCCCATCTTACTTATCTTTCAGGTCCTGATCCGAGGAGAGAAAATCAACAAAGGACTCAGAGTCTCCCAGAGGATGAAGAGAAGAGGCTGCGCTCTGTTCGCAAAGAATTTATTGAAAGAGTGTCTGATCCTGTTCTGAATTACCTGCTGGATGCACTTCTGCATGATAAGGTTATCACCTCCGGGGAAATGGAGTCAATCAAAGTAAAGCCCAGGGCAGACAAAGCACGAGAGCTGATTGACACGGTGCTAAAAAAGGGCAAAGAGGCTTGTAAAATTATGATCGATACCCTCTGTGAGGAAGATCCATTTCTGTCTAAAACGCTGGAGTTAAAATGAAGCAAAAAGAAAATGTAGTGAAATCAGTGACGGCCTGTTTTAAATTTTCGCTGAGTTTTACTTAAACTCAAAAATGCTTAGGATCCAAAACTCAGGTATAATGCAGCATCGTCAGTCAGCCTATCACTTAGATTTGTCAAGTAAATATAGATATATTATATACTATGCACTGCAAATATATGAGGTATACTATGCAGGATTTGTCAGTTGCTGTTTGTAAACATAACATTCAAAGTTGGCCCCTCCTCCATCTAGCTCAATGACACCAGAGTGAGAGAGAGCAAGCAGCAGTGGTCGAGCGAGCTAGAGAGTGAATGAAGAGAGGGAGTGGTTGTAGGGAAAACAAAGCCATGAATCAGATGAATAAAACATTATTTTGTGATTGTTTCATGGCAGTTACTTTCTAATAGTCGTCTAGGGACAATGGTCATCTGGGACAGGTCTGCTTTCTGTCCACAGAGTCAAAACTAAACATGAAGAAGCAGCTTTCAGTTTTTATGCTCCACATATCTGAACAAACTCCCAGAAAACTGCAGGTCTGCTGCAACTCTCAGTTCTTTTAAATCACAGCTGAAGACTTTTTTGTTTGCTTTTAATTAAACCAAATTTGAGGGTTAATATCTTACACTGCACTGTAACTTTTATTCTCCTGTTTTATCTGTCTTATTCTATTTTAGCCTCTTTTTTATTTCCAAAATTTACACATTTTTAATTGTATTTAGATGTCTCTTTACATTGCATTGTGTTGTTTTTATATTATGTCTTGATGCCTTTTATGCTCTATGTAAAGAACTTTGATTTGCCTTGTTGAAATGTGTTATAAAAATAAACTTGCCTTGTCTAATAATGGATAAACACACCCACACCCCCATACAACGCTGCGGGAAGGTACGGCATTGCCAGATTATTTGTGAACACAGATCTTCATCCTGTCCGCTGAGGCCTCTCTGCTCTGCATGTGTGTGTAATACACATTTTTTCCTCTTTATTATAAAAATAAACATTTTATTTTTGTTATTACTTTTTCTTTAAAAAGAAAAGTGTGTACATTGTGCAGATAAGCATGTAAAGAAAAAAAATCAATAATTGTTCTTGGTTTTGGCACCAGGGGGAGACAGATCAAAAAGGGAGTAAGGAAATGATTTTTTTTAAATTAAAAGGCCTTTATATCAAAGTCCTCATTGTGTGTGCAGTGTTCAACATATTGAACACAGTATGTTGCTACAGAAGTTATTATGCATTATGATCATGTACTGCATAGAGGGAATATATGAACATATAGTATCTGGGGAGGTGTGGTGAAGTACTTTATTGATCCCCATGGGGAGGTGGGTCCTCTGAATTTGACCCATTCTCGACACACACATTAGGAGCAGGGGGCAACAGCAGTACAGCGCCTGGGGACCAACTCCAGTTCTTTTTGCGAGTGCCTTGGTCAGGGGCATTAACAGGAGTATTAATCCTACGTGGAAACCCACGTAAACACAGGGAGAACATGCAAACTCCACACAGAAATGACCTGGGACAGCTGGAGTTTGAATCCAGGACACTATGAAGCAACAGTGCTAACCACTTAGCCACCATGCTACCTGTTCAATTTATTTCATTGTCCATATAATTGTCTGTCAAATATCTAATTTCTCATATTTTAGATAATTTGCTATGTATTTTAATTGTTTTAAGATTAAAAAATAATATAAACTTCAATGTAAAAAGTGTATGTGTGTGTATATATGTAGCATACATTATATAATCATTCATACATTTTTATGCTGATCTTTTTGTAACTGATCTATCAGTCCTCAACGCTCTTCACTGAACTCTTTCTGCACATCTCAAAGCTCATCCATCAAAAATTGTGGGTGAGAATGTGACATGTCTGGACTCCAGGAAGATCAGCTTTAGGTCACAGCTAATGGGGATCCTAACTAATAAACAATAAACAAATGTCTGGATTTTGTGTTTATGCAGTTAGGTGTTTTTTCTCTTTCTGCTCTGTCATGGTAGGTATCACTGATCCTTCTAAGTAGGCCTAATGCTGTCAGCCTTTAGTCAATTTTGCATATGTTTTGTTTGGGGGTTTTTTTTGTTTGTTTGCTTGGTTTTTTTTTTTTTTACAAATTTATAATCTTAAAATGAAAAATGTATAGGAGATAAGTATCATAATGGTCCAATCCTTGCAGCAGCTCTCTAACTGTACATACTGAACAGCTGATGAGGAAAATACCCCTGTGAGGAATTGATTCGCCAAAAAAGAAAACATACCCTGCTGTTGTATTAAGTCGCTCCAAATTCCATTCTAAAAATTTCAATTTTAATTTTGATGTTTATTTAGTCTTAGTACATGTTTCCTACAAGATGACTTGGATTACATTAAATTAATTGGAAACACACAACAATTCAGCATAGGTGTGATATATCGAATAATAATACTTGATCAAATATCATTCCCACAATATTCAAATAGGTCTGCATAATAGGGACTAGCTAATGCTAATTCTGAAAGTTTAATTTAAGGCATTTGTTGTTAAAAGCTGGTAAGTGCTACATAGTATGTACACCAAATATCGCATAATGAGCAAATGCATAAATAATTTTTTTTTAAAAATACATAAAGAAGTGCATTTTGATCATGGAAAAGGACATTAAATTAATGTCTTGGATTTATTTTCTACATCTCATAAATAATCTTTTATTAAGGCTGTTTCTGTGTTTATTTATTCATTTCTATATATATTTCTACATTTATTTATTTATGCATTTCTATATTCATTTTATTTATTTATTTTATTTATTTATTTTTTTATTATACATTTTTGTATTTATTTTTGTATTTATACATTTATTCTTTTTTTTTTAAGTTTTGAAGTCATTTTTCGTACTCCATACAACCGCGTTCACAGTGAGAAAACGATCCAGACCTGATTAGTCGATGATCGATAGATTTACCCCTCTCAATCAATATACGCGCAGCCAGGAAGAAGTAGTCGATCAACGATAGACGTTACCCATCAAAGATGAAAGCGGCGCGCTAGCTCTGTTAGCATCATTTGATGGAGGGGGCGACATGTTTCATCTGGAAACTGAGTTACACTAAAACCTGCCCAGCTCGGATACAGTAACTGAGGACGGAGAAGAACGGCACGATATGCAGTAAGTACCGACTCCCAACCGGCGGTTGAGCGGAACCGGATTAATCCCGCTAAAAGTTTGGAGCCGCCAGGCCCGCTGCGAAGCTAGCCGGTGATATGAACGCAGGCAGCCTCCTGTAACAGCGTTTAGACTGGATCTGCTCACGGCTCCAGCTCACTCAGACTGAACCATAATCCAGTTATTATATTTAGAGTTTAAACAGGAGCGTTTCTAATGTTTTTAGCCTGAATGATCGCATTAGCTCGCTGCTCTGCTAGCTGATTAGCTGCTGTAGAGATGCTGCATTGAGGAGTAACTAAGTACATTTAACGTTAACAGTAACTCAAATAACGTACTTAAGTACATTTTTGAAGTACCTGTACATGAGTGTTTCTATCCTATGCTACTTTATACTTCCACTCCACTACATATCAGAGGGAAATATTGTACTTTCTACTCCATTACATTTATTTGACAGCTTTAGTTACTTTTCAGATGTACAGAGATGATTCTTCTTTTATTTCTTCTTATTATTAGTAATACACATTATCTTCTTTTCTTAAAGTCACTGTAAAACGTCAAAAACATAAAGTAACAGATAGGACTTCTACTTGTAATGGAATATTTTTACATTCATGTATTGGTACTTTTACTTCAGTAAAGGATTTGAGTACTACACCACTGTCATTATGCCAGATAGATGGTTTTTTGTCTATTTTTAAAATACTCCGATTTAAACTGTTTAAGTAATTAACACCGTCTTTATAGATAGGATGAGAGTGAAAGTGATGTGCAGGTGTCTCCTCTTCACTGAAACATCTCCGGTGTTTGACACTGAGCTGTTTTTGGTTCCCAGGTCATGAAGCGGGTTCGCACGGAGCAGATCCAGTATGCCGTGGCTCAGTACCTGAAGCGGAGGCAGTATGTGGACACTGAAGCCTCCCTGAAAGGAGCCAAACTCTTCCAGTCAGCTGAGGAGATGGCTGCCAGCCTCACGGGTGAGAACACTGACACGATGCAGAGTTGGACTGACTTGATTTGGGATTAACTTTACACATATTTTTCAGGTCTGTCTTAAAACAACAAACAACAAGAAAAAAGGTTAATCAGACAAAATGAGTAAAAGTACATGTGGGATGGACGATGGGTCTTTAAACTAGCCAACAGCTTTTAAAATTTCTTATTAGCTTCATACAACCAGAAAGGTTAAAACCGAGTGTTTCTACATGATGGTATGTCTACTTTAATGTAAATAAAGGATCTGAGCATTTCTTCCACCTCTGCTGTAAACTCTTAGTTAAAACATACACCCTGTAAAAACTTTATATTCATCGGTGAAATGATAATAGTTACAGGTGATTGAGTAATCATGCACCTTATCTCTTCCTCCTCCTCTTCCTCTCCTCTCTGTGTCCGTGAGCAGTGCAGACAGAGTCGGGTTGTGCCAACATCGTCTCTGCTGCACCCTGCCAGTCCGACCCGCAGCAGTACGAGACGCAATACTCCAGACTGCGCTCTTTTCTGTCAGGTATGACGTCCACATTCCTGCTGCAGAGCCACTGACTTCCTCACATAGCTGAAGATGAGTGTGTATTTACACATCATCACCTGAACCAACTTGTCATTTATGCTCTCTGTTAAATCAGGTGATTTGGGTGAACATATTCACAAAATAGCAAGCACAAGACCTTCTTGGATGTCATGTGATCATAAAACCATCTGAATCATTTTTATTTCCTCTAAATTAGAAACAGAAATATCCTGGGCGAAGGAGGTGAGCAGCATCCTCTACCCGCTCTTCGTCTACCTCCACCTGGACATGGTGCGCTGCGGCCTGAAGGGGGCAGTAGATGGTTTCTACAGTCGTTTCCACGGCGCCTTTCTTCAGGACAGTGAGCAACGCGCCACTGTGGAGCAGCTGCGGCATGTTCTCACTGCTCAGGACGTAGCAGCCAACCCCAAGCTGAGTGCTTTCCTAGAGCACAAGTACGTGGTTCACCTGACGGAGCCGGCCTACAGCTACCTGCTGCGCTACCTGCAGAGCGAGGACAACAGCGCCCTCTGCAGGGCCCTCAGCACGCACCTGCAGGTGGAGGTCACCGCCTCCAGGCGTACAGACTACCAGCTGTACGGAGCGGCCGGTGGGGCGACCGCCGCCCCGAACTCCACCTCCTCCTGGGCGGGAGTGGACGGGGCGGATGGTGGGGAAGGGGTGGACGTCCCTGCAGGGATCCCGCAGAGCGAGGCGGCCCTGGAGGCTCTGCAGGACTGCATCAAGAAGGTCCGCGAGGGCCCCCCCTCGCTCACCACCGTGTGTTTCTACGCCTTCCACCACACGGAGCAGCTGCTGAACACCGCCGAGGTCTCCGCCGACAGCCGACTGCTGGCCGCCGGCTTCGACAGCTCCACGGTGAAGCTGTGGAGCCTCCGAGCCAGGAAGCTGAAAGCTAAACCGCATCAGGCCGACGTGTCGCACATCCACCTGGCATGTGACGTACTGGAGGAGGAAGTGAGTACAAATGAAAACACCTTTACAGCATATTTGACATTGTTTTATAATGTGTGAAGGCCAAGCTGATGTTTATATTTCTTTTTATGCCTAATTTATCAAATTATAACTAACAATTATTGTCCCTATCAGTTGATCTGTCCAAACACTTTTCTCCCACTTAATCATTTAATCTTTTGGTCTATAAAATATCAGAAAATACTGAAAAACTCTCATCACAGTTTCCTGTAAGCCTGAGTGAAATCTTCAAATTCCTTGTTTTGTCCAAAACCACAAAAATATTCAATTTACAGTCATATAACACATGTTTAGCATTTCAGCTTGACAAATGATTCATCTGTCCTCGAAACTGCTGTAAGTGAAAGACTCGGCACAGTTGATTAGGGCTGCAACTAATGATTGCCTTATCAATCTATTGCATAATGGAGAATGTTCATCACTTGTTAGCAGAAATAATTTCAACATTCTGATTAAGATATTAAAGGAAAAAAAGAAACATTTTGTGTCCTTTGCGAAACTGTAACAGGTCACTGAATTTGTTCACTGATGATCAGAATTGTTTATTCGGCTGTTTCTTGCTTAATTACAAATAATATCAGGACAGAGACGCTAATATCAGCTAACAAGACGACTTTTCTTCTTCGTTGCTGTATGTTTGTCCTCAGGTGGACGAGGAAGACGGCTCCGGCAGTGAGATAAAGACGCTGCGAGGTCATAGCGGTCCGGTGTTTCGCACCGCCTTCCTGACGGACAGCTCCGGCCTGCTCTCCTGCTCCGAGGACACGACCATCCGCTACTGGGACCTGGGCAGCTTCACCAACACGGTGCTCTACCAGGGACACGCCTACCCGGTGTGGGACGTGGACGTCAGCCCCTGCAGCCTCTACTTCGCCAGCGGCTCCCACGACCGCACCGCCCGCCTCTGGACGTTCTCCCGCACCTACCCGCTGCGTCTCTACGCCGGGCATCTCGCCGACGTCGATTGCGTCAAGTTCCACCCCAACTCCAACTACCTGGCCACCGGCTCCACAGACAAGACTGTCCGGCTGTGGAGCACCCAGCAGGGGGCGTCGGTTCGCCTCTTCACAGGCCACCGCGGCCCGGTGCTGTCGCTCGCTTTCTCACCTAATGGGAAGTACCTAGCGTCCGCCGGCGAGGACCAGAGAGTAAAGCTTTGGGATTTAGCATCGGGGACGTTGTTCAAAGACCTGCGGGGACACACAGACAGCGTCACCAGCCTGTCTTTCAGCCCGGACAGCAGCCTGGTGGCGTCGTCGTCTATGGACAACTCGGTCAGGGTGTGGGACATCAGGAACTCCCACGGCGGGACGCCAGCTGACGGCTCGTCCAGCGAACTGGTTGGACTGTACACTGGAAACACCAGCAACGTGTTGAACGTCCAGTTCATGGCCTGCAACCTGCTGCTGGTGACAGGAACTGCTCAAGAGAAAGCAGAACAGTAGCCACGGCGTCTTGTGTAGTTTGTTAGTGTTTGGGAGAAACGCTCGAATGTCTCCAGGTGTTCGTTTGAAGATGTGGTCGTCAGTCGGACTCTGAGCCAACAAAAACGTCTTTTGCCAAACTGAGCTGCAGGTCTGATATTTTTTTGTGTGTGTGTGTGTTTTTTCTTCATTATTTCTCAGCGTAGAACAGAAGCAAAGTTAAGAATCACTTTTTTTCCTTCAAAAACCTTTTTAAACCTGCAACTAACGATTATTTTCTCGATCAATCGATTAGACGTTTCTAAAATGTCAGAAAATGGTGAAAAATGTCCTGTTGATGCAGCCTAAACTGTCTCGTTATGTCCCGACCAACAGTCCACAACCCAAAGATGTTCAGTTTACTGTTGTAGAAAAACAGAAAATGGAGCTGGAACGAGAGAAGTTTAGTGTTTTTTTTTCCTTTTAAAAAATGTCTCAAAACAGTTAATTGAATATCAAAATAGTTGCTGATTAGTTTTCTGTCCATCATTCATTGCTGAAGCATAATTTGCTATATGTGGTATTATCTCATTACCAAAGCTCCTGCACTAGATCTCAGTATTAAAGAATTCATCAGTTTCTTGTACGTGATGTTTGGAAGCTGCAGAGGAAACGGTCTGGTGGTTGTTTACTCTGCTGTCATGCACAAGTTTTATATAATCTATGAGAACTGTATATAAAATGTGACTGTTGGAAGATGTTGTAGATTTAAAAAAAAAAAAAAAAAAATTGCAGCTGCAAAAATCAGTTTGACACAGATTGACGAGAAAAATGACAAAATAGCAGCGGCGTGTTTTGTTTTTTCTCGGTTATTTGATGGTGAATTCATCAGTTTGTGGAAATATATAAATGTGACTGAACATTGATGAGTATTGTGGGATAAACTGGGTCGCTGGAGTCCAGAATATTTGGTCTACCTGCTGCAGAATACAGAGTTTCACCTCCTTTGTTACAGTTCATGTGTAAAAGATGAAACGCGCTGGTTAACCAGTCGTTTTTTACATCTCTGTGTCTCAGTTACTTCTTTTGTTAAATAGTTTTCTTGCCATAAAACATGTTTATATTTCTAAAACTAATGTACCGAACTTAAGTATTGTTTTAATGCCTTTAACGAAACTCTGCAATCATGTCAACAATCAGCATCATATTGAAAACTTGTTGATGTTTAGCCTAGCTTAGCACAAACACTGAAAGCAGCGGGAAACTGCTAGCTTAGCTCCATCTTAAGTGAAAGAAATGCAACTTCCAAAAACTCTAAACATGAAATTCTCAAGTTGATTTAAAAAGAAATACATGTAAATAAGACAACTTTGAGTCTTCGGATGGTGCGTTTTTTCATTTTCGATGAGGCTAGGCTAGCAGTTTCCCTCCGCTTTCAGTCTTTGTGCTAAGCTAAGCTAATCACATCCTGGATAGAGCGACTATAATTAGATATTTTACGATATGATGCTGATTGTTTAAAGGCAAGAAAACAAGACTTTATCTTGATACTTTAGTTTTAGAAATATAAACATGTTTTATGGTTTAAAAAAAAAAAAAAAACGCACTTTTTTTAAAAATTTGACAAAAGAAGCCAAATTTCTCAAACTGCAGCTCATAATCAGATCGCTGTCGTCGGATGAATTCAGGAAGAAAACTTTCAGAAATGAAGAAAGTACATTTTGCATTGAGGCCCGTTGAGTTCAGAGACTGTTCATAGTGTATTTTCTGCACTATTCTGCGAGTGGCATTAACTGTGCAATGCTTAAAAAGTGTAAATATACTGTATTTTTGTAATATTTTGTCTACCAAAAGTTTCCATCCAGGTTGTGCTTTATGAGGGCAGAAACTGATGCTCCTGGATTGTTTTCGTACAAAGTCTGATTGATTGAGGATTTTTTTTGTTGTTGTTTTTTGAATATTTTGTTCATGAATTCAGCCTGGAAGTTGTCCTTTTCTGTTCATCAGTAAACTTTTGAATCGCTCCTGTAGCCCAAAATAAGAAATAAATAACAGAATTTATTTGATCTGATGCTTCAGTCCCTTCTGTCGACTGTATCACGCTGGTTTGAGTTCCTTTCTGGGCTTGATGTTGTGTACTTTGATTCAGTTTCACTGCATACAAAACATAAATGTTGTTTAACCTGACACACCAGACTGTGTGACCCAGTCATCTATAAACTTAAGAGTGGACCAGATAGACGGGACGCACCAGAGCAAAACTGTGACCTGCGTAAACAAATCCTCATTTTGAAAAACTAAATTCTGCACACTCAAGATCAGGAAAAAGACGTCTCGCCACCTGCTTGTCAGCTGACATTACAGCAGGTTGTTGGATCAGAGAGACATGAGGGAACTTTACAGGACAGTTAAACTTATTTATCTGTGCAAATAAAAAAAACTGCGCAGAATCACGTAAAGGATGGATCCACAATTATTCAAGTGTGTCTTAAAACAACAGTCAGGAGCCCAAATGAACATTAAACCTGTTTTTCTTGCTGTAATCATTCCTCCTGTTCATACTGACCATTAGAAGATCCCTTCATAATGACCTTACAATGGAAGTGATGGAGGACAAAATCCAAAGTTTATCTGAAGCTAATATGAAGCTTCAGCGTCCAAATGAGTCAAATCAAGTAGATATCTTTCAACATTACAGTCTTTTTAGTGCCAAAGTCCCTCTTTTTGTTACTATACTTCCACCTGCAGCTCAACAAGGAAACACAAAGAGGGAATTTGATGCTAAAAAGACTGTAAATGTGTCAGATATCCACTTGATATGACTAACTCAGACTGCTGAAGCTGAATATAAGCTTCACAGAGACTTTTAAATGACTGTGTGGACACACTGTGGATTTTGGCCTCCATCACTTCCATTGAAAGCACATTTGAAGGATCTTTTAATATCCAGTATGAACAGGAGGAATGATTACAGCGAGGAAAACCTCTTTCACTGTTACTATGGACACCTGACTGCTGGTTTAAGACACTTGAAAAATTGTGAACCCGTCCTTTAAAGTAAAGTTTAAATTCTGCGTGGAGGTAAAACTGTAATTCCTCGACTTTGCCTGCAAATATTTTTTCAATTTCCAAATAAATGTATGAAAACAGTTCATCCAGCAGTTGACCTGAAACTTCAGGATGTTTTTAATTAATAGTTTGTGAAAGACATTGTTTAAATATCTTTAGCTTATTTTTATAAACTCACCAGTTTAACTACAGTTTCCTGAACATGTTGAACATCATTCTGAATCAAGTCTGGTTTGTTTTCCTCCTGAACATTTTTTTAAATTTACCAACCTCTAAACCAGCTCTCAGCTGTGCAGCTAAAGATATTTATTTATTACTGTAGATTCATGAAATATAAATTAAGATTCACTTTTCTTTCATATGCACACATCTCCTTAATTCTGACTTTGATAAGATGTTTTTATTGCAAACTTCAGTAAAAGTTAAATTTATGAAATGGTTTATTTAAATGAATAAACTGCCCTCAAACTAAAGTCCTCCATCCACCGTGGATATTTCAAAATCTTTATTATCTGATGTTTTTTTCTTTATGACTCTTGTAATGTTTTTATCACTTATTTGTTGATTGTGGCTGTTTGGTCTTGATTTATGATGCTTCTGTTTGCTTTATTGTGTCTTTGTCTGACTATGAATGCTTCGTTTTCTCAGATCTCTCTCGAAAATTAGATCTAAACGACCTTATTAGAGAATTGTACAGCACCTTTCAACAACAAAGCGAGTCAAAGTGCTTTACATAAAACATGAAAGGCATCAAGACAAGATATTAAAGAAACACAAGACATTAAATAGAAGAGTTAAAAAGGCTTTGACTTAATTAAAGGCAAACAGAAAAGTCTTGAGCCTTGATTTAAAGACGCTGATTTGAATGAGAACACCACTTCTAGTTATTTCATTTCTCTGTTAGTCATCAAGAATGAATTCTTGCTGTTTTACTGCAGGCCGAGCCCAAAGAGAGAGAGAGAGAGAGAGAGATAAGAGACAAAGAGAGAGAGAGAGAGAGAGAGTCAGAAGGGGCGAGGTTCCCCGTCCAGGAGGACAAACCTGTTCCCGTCTGGAGGGTGTGTACCTTCCCAACCCTACTGACCTGACAGGCTTGTCCTCGCATCAAACACACAGCAGGCGACTCGCTCCATCACACCACCTCTCCTCTCCTTCAGCTTCTCCCTCAAGAAGAAGAAGAAGAAGAAGAAGAAGAAGAAGAAGATGCCTCTCCAGTCCACTCTGTCGGGCAGGAGCTCCGGCTCGACCCGGGCCGTGAACACGCAGTCGGACGGGAAGTCGTTTGAGCAGCTGAGGCAGGAGTGTCTGCAGAAGGGAGTCCTGTTCGAGGATCCGGACTTCCCAGCTACTGACTCCTCGCTCTTCTTCAGCCAGAGTGTTCCCGTCCAGTTTGAATGGAGGAGGCCCAAGGTGTGTAGACACAGATCCTTATTGGTTCACATGTTTTAGGAGGTTCGGAGCATCCAGAGGGGAACTGAACCTGTAACCTTTAATTATGTGATGCAGAAGTCCATACCACCTCACTGACCCTTCATCACGTGTGAAAATACAGTAATTACAGGCTATGAAATTCATTTATTACTGTACTACTACTGACAGAATGTCTTCTAGTCCTAAAAAAGTGTCTGAAAAATGTCTTTTAAAGACCTCAAGTGGTCTTGAAATCAGTTAAATGAGGCAACGTATGTCTTAAATTCAGTTTTTTGATGTGTTAAATGTATTTTCTAGATGAACTGTTCCTCTAATGAAAGGTTATGTCTCTCATGCAGACTGTTTTATGACGGGTCAACAGTTGGTTTCATATTCTAGTTGTTTTCAGTGATAAAAAGTCATGTTTATTATTCTGGCATATTAAGTCTGGTTCAATACAACCAGAAAGCAAACACGTTATTGAATGAGCATTAATAGGGGAGAATCTGTAAGTAGTGATATTATAATGATATTATTCTGGATAAATGCAGTAAAACGTTGGATGAAGGAGGTGAAAGTTCTTTTGAAGTTGGTTTTATTGCTTTTAATACAGAAAAAAGGGCAATTAAGTATCCAGCCAATGCAGCGAAACCAGTTCTGCAAGAAAGCTGTGTAAATAAATAGAGCCAAGTGCAGGGGCAGTTTCTCTCTGAGCTCCCTCCTCTGATTTTATCCCTGCATGCCTCGCTGTTAACGGCTGTAAAACTGTAATAAAAGATAAGCTGAGAGCTGCTCAGAGGTTGTGAACCAGAGTGGAAGCTTTCTTGGATTTCTCATAAAATGCTATTTTTGAGCTTCGAATTGATTCATTGTCCCTTTTAGTTCTTATCTAAACACCTGTTAACATATCGTAGCTGCAGCAGTGACCAGTATGTGAGGCTGAAACACATTGGCTGGCAGGAGTAAAGAGAGGAAACTCACCACTCATGTTTGTCACAGTTACTACACATTTCTTTCTTGGGCGTTCCTGCAGAGTGAATACTTCAGCTGCATGCCTGCATGTGGTGTGTGTGTGTGTTTTTTTTTTTCTTGTGTGTTAAAGTGACTGGGATTTCAAGGTGATTAATATGCCTGGAATGTGAACACACCTATCAAAGGCAGCAGTGTCACCTCCCACCTGTCGTCGTCTTTAAAAAAAAAAAAAAACAGAAACCAACCTGTTCTTTTCCTGTTGGCAGGAACTCTGTGACAACCCAAAGTTCATCGTCGGCGGTGCACACAGGACAGACATCTGCCAAGGACAGCTGGGTTGGTTCTCAACTTATCCGCATGAGTCCTTTTGTGTCTTTCGTGCATTCACGTTTCACTTATTTACCCACGATGCACCTGTGTGTCACTGCAGGGGACTGCTGGCTCCTGGCAGCCATCGCATCCTTGACCCTCAAGAAAGACGCCCTGGCCAGAGTCGTCCCCCAGGACCAGGGGTTTGACCACAGATACGCTGGGATCTTCCACTTCCAGGTACGCTGCGGCTGATTGGCTGCAGATTGACGAGGCATTTGATGTCTCTTTTTTTTTAGCCTTTTTAGACATTTTACTGTTCGGTCTTGTCTGTCAGGAAGAAGGAAGATGAAACTCAACCTTGTAGAAGAGACAAACACAAAACAACACAGATTCATGCAGGATAGTTGGGAATAAATGACTCTGTGTGAAGAAGTAGCTTTGACTCATTACTGTACATTTAATATATTTAATGGTTGAAACTCCTTTAATACAGTAAATTAAGTCTTCTTCCATCCATCCCAGCTGCCACTGAGTGACACAAATAAATTAAAACAGTTGAAAACAGATCTTTCACTTTATCTCTTTGACTTAACATGGAAATACTTTGCACTTCCAAACTATTACTATTGAATGATGAGTCTTCTTATTCAACCCAACAACAACATATTTTATTAGCTATAAATAACTGTCAGTTGTTTGATGGAAACCTCAATGGTATGATGGTTATAATATTTTCAATATAATAATAATCAATAAGAAGAATGTGTTGAACTAAGCAATTTACTGTCAACATGTTGACCTCCGGAATCTCATCTGCAAAACAACTGAAGTGTTTATATATACTGTATATATAGTATATCTTTGTTATTTATTTATTAATCTGTTGCTGGAAAAAAGGGGATTCACTGTTTGATGCAAGGTCACATAATATAAACTGTATGTCACATGTATGTGGATATACTACCTTACTGCACCTATAAACACTGTGTATGTTGGAAAGATGTAGTAAAAGCAATTTAAAAAAAAAAGATCACAGAAAAAAAACAGAAAGCAGATGTGACAAGAGAAGTCAAGAAACTGAAAACACTGAAACACCAAACAAAAAGACATGATAGATAGATGGATAGATAGACAGATAGATAGATAGATTAGATTGTCTGCTTAGTGAATGTTCAGTTCAGAGGGTGGCGGCCATCGTCCATGATGGACTACAGTTTATTTAGGGTCCTTCTCTCTGCCGCTGACATAAGGGAATCCAGCTACGTGACAGCCACGGAGCCCCCCTCCCTCCCTCTCCCCCCCCAGCACACCACAGCATAGAACAGTCAATCTTAATTCAGTTCAGATAAATTCAAAATACTTTATTTGTTCTTCAAGGGGCAATTTTAGGCAAGAGATGAACACATAGACAATTAGTTTATACACATTAAAACCATCTAAAAATACAAATATGATCATGTCAATGAGAGTTCAAATGCACGGTTCAGTCTATAGATTAAATATGAAAAACTTTTACTGTATTCAGACTGAACAGCATCTAATACAGCTGAGGGCTGAAGCAGTAATAAAGTGCTGTAAGTACAAAAACAGCTACAGTTAAATTCTCTCTCAAAATACGGTACATTTTTAAAAATACAAGACGTTTGGGTCTCAATAGTTCACTTCATTTCCTTTAATCTGTGTTGATTTTCAGCTGCTTTAGTGTTGCAGAGCTATGAAGGCTCAAAGAGAAGTATGTTTGGGAGGAATCACACTCAGCTGTAGTGGCAAGCAAATTATTTACTGTTTGTTGTGTTCCGTCAGTTCTGGAAACACAACCAATGGCTGGACGTCGTGGTGGACGACAGGCTGCCGTCGGTGAGGGGACGTCTGGTCATGCTGCACTCGGCCTCCAACAACGAGTTCTGGAGCGCCCTGCTGGAGAAAGCCTACGCAAAGTAACAACATTTACATCAGTGACAGATAATAAACATGAAACACTTCACATCTCTCCTCCAAAATCCTTCCTCACCTTTTATACGTCTGTTATTTGATCTTGTCTGGTTTAAAAAGTTTTAGAAATGAATGAACATACAGATTTTGCGATTCATAGCTAAATGAAAGTGTCATAATTGTGATTAAATTGAATAGTGTTTATCCTCTGGGGAGCATAAATATACTTGTAAAATTTCATGACAATCTGCCCTTTTAATTACGAGATATCTTCTGTCCAAAATTGACATTTTGTCCTGAGGTTGACGCTAGCAGGAAGGTTATGAAGTGTCCAAAGTAGAAAGAGTTCATCCTCTGGGGAGCAGGAATGTGCTCAGTTGTGCTTAATTTCATGGCAGTAGAGTTTTGCAATAGAGTCCACTTGTTTGCACGTTTCAATTTTAAATTACTAAATTAATTTTCCGCCTTGTTTCAGACTCCACGGGAGCTACGAGTCCCTGAAGGGTGGCAGCACTTTGGAGGCCATGGAGGATTTCACCGGCGGCATGGCGGAAATGTACGACACCAAGAAAGCTCCAGACAACCTGTTCTACATCATGAAGAAGGCCCTGAACAAAGGCTCCATGATGGGATGCTCTATTGATGTAAAGACCCAAAGAAAAAAGCTCCTATTTAATACAAGTTCCATTGTGATTTCCACCTCAGCTCTTCTGCTTTAAAACCCATCTGGGTGTTCCTTTTTTTTTTTCAGATCTCCAGCTCCGCAGAGTCTGAAGCTAAGACGAGCAGCGGCCTGGTGAAGGGACACGCGTACTCCATCACAGGCCTGGAGGAGGTAAGATTCACAGGATTCAATCAGCATTAATACGGGGAAAATGAAGTAGAAACAGATATGTATGAAAAAGAGAAAGAAAAGCAAAGTTTTACTGAACCAATAATCAAAATAACTTTTTTGTCTGATTCAGTTGAATTGCAGAGGGAGGACGGTCAAGCTGATCCGGATCAGAAACCCCTGGGGTCAGGTGGAGTGGAACGGCCCGTGGAGCGACAAGTAAGAATAAAGAGAGATGTCGCTTTATTTTGAAGGATACGTTCACATCTTTTCAGGTGTATCTTTAAACAATAGTCAGGTGTCCATGTGGAGATCGCTGTAATCATTCCTCCTGTTCATACAGGACGTCTCGCCACCTGCTGGTCAGTTGACGTTACAGCCGGTTGTTGGATCAGAGAGACATGAGGGAACTTTACAGGACAGTTAAACTAATTTATCTGTGCAAATAAACTGCGCAGAATCACGTAAAGGATGGATCCACAATTATTCAAGTGTGTCTTAAAACAACAGTCAGGAGCCCAAATGAACATTAAACCTGTTTTTCTTGCTGTAAACATTCCTCCTGTTCATACTGACCAGTAGAAGATCCCTTCATAACGCACTTACAATGGAAGTGATGGAGGACAAAATCCACAGTCCTCCTTCTGTGTAAAAAATGTATTTAAAAGTTTATCTGAAGCTAATATGAAACTTCAGCGTCCAAATGAGTCAAATCAAGTAGTCCCGGTATAAAATATCAATCTGATGTCTCTTTTTTAGTTTTGTAAACATCTAACCAGTTAGAAGGTTTAAATCTTAGGTTTAAAATCTTGTCAATCCCAACATCCTGTAGTCTTTTGTAGTCTGTATCATTTTCTACAAATGTTCTTCATACAAAAATAAAAAAGGAGACGATGCTCCTTTATTCCACTTCCCACCAAACTAACCTGTACTGAAAATGCATTAATGTGGGAATATTTGGAACATTTTGTTTTTTTTTTCCTTTCCTGGTAATCTGTTTAAATGTTCATCTTTTTAAAATCTCCTACAGTAGTTGTGATTTTGGCGCTAAAAAACAAAATGTGATTTGCAGCAGATTAACAGTCGCAGTAAAAAAAAACGATGAAAGATAATCTACAGTGTGGCTGGTTTTCAGCTTTAACTCTGTCAGTTGGTTCTCTGCGTTATCCGTCATACACGCCAGACTGTGACAGATTTGTTTTGTCTTCTGTCTGTTGAAGCTCCAGAGAGTGGGATTACATCGACAGAGCGGAGAAAACTCGCATCCTGCAGAACTCAACAGACGACGGTGAATTCTGGTGAGACTACATGATGAATTTTCTCTAAAAGAGGGATTTTTTGAACATAAGCTTCTGTTTGCGTTAAAAGTTGTGACCATTACCCTTCGACTTCAAAAGGAGAAGGGCAACATATACTGGAAACACTGGGACTGCTTTGAACACCTAGACTTTGAGCATTTTTTAATTTTTTCTGTCTGAACTCTTTTAAATGCTTTATGAACTGTATCTGTGCTTTTTTCTTTTCTACTGGTTGTGCTGTTTTGTCTCAGACCCCATCTGTTCTGTGTCCGTGCAAAAACTAAATGTATAAATAAAAAAGATTGTATGTTGTGGAGGATAAATCCAACTAAACTCAGTTTACCTGAAGAATAAATAACTAAAGTATCATATTTCATGCAGATCTGTTATGAAACTTGTATCTGATAAAGCAGAACTGTTCATTTACCGTATTTAGAGACGACAGTGATGTTGTTTGTGATTCCAGGATGGAGTTCAATGACTTTCAGAGGAACTACGACAAGGTGGAGATCTGCAACATGACCCCTGACTCCCTCACAGACGACACTAAGCGCCACTGGGAGGTCAGCTTGTTCGAGGGAAGCTGGATCCGCGGCTCCACCGCTGGAGGCTGCAGGAACTACATCGGTGAGATTGTCTACTAATGAGAGTGATCTGGGAGTTTAAGCTTCTGCAGTGACCTCTACAGGACAAATAGATCCTGCAGCGCAACACAACACATGACAAAATGTCAAGATTCATCCCAGAAATCACCTTTAATTTTGTCGTTTTCTACAGTTGCTCTTCATGCAAAAATAAAAAGGAGATGGAGCTCCTTTAAACCACTGCCCACCAAACTAACACGGACTGAAAATGCCTTAATGTGGGAATATTGTCAAAAGATGTTGTCAGACTTTTTCTGTTTATATATCATTATCCCAGTTGTGATATCAGCACTAAAAAGTGATTTACAGCGGATTAATAGTAAAAATAAAAATAGTGAAAGATAATCAACAGTATGGCTGTTTTTTTTAATTAAACTTTGTCAGTTGTTTCTCGTGACAATCTGTTTTTTAAAGCTTCTTTAAAGCAACATCTATAAGACGAGTAGATCCTGCAACAACAGTTTCCAGCAAATCTAAATAATTTAATTTATATATAACACTAAACAAAATGTCAAGATTCATCCCAGAAATCACTTCTAGTTTCCTGCACAATAAAAAACTTTGGTTGAGTTTTGAATTTTCTTTCCTTCAAATTTGAATTGTTGGCGTGAAACTGTTGAAATGTAGACAAACTGTATCTCAGTCTTTTCTAAAGCTCTGCATCTCCAACCCTCAGACACGTTTTGGACCAACCCGCAGTTCAAGCTGGTGCTGGAGGACGCCGACGATGAGGACGACGTGTGCAGCGTGGTCATCGCCCTGATGCAGAAGAACAGACGCCAGCTGAGGAAGGAAGGTCTGGACCTGGAGACCATCGGCTTCGCTGTTTACGAGGTCAGAAAGAAACCGACAGTGGTGGAAGAAGTACTCAGATCCTTTATTTCAGTAGAAGTGTCAATACCACAATGTACAAATACTTAATTACAAGTAAAAGTCCTGCATGAAAAATCCTATCAAAGTAAAAGTATAGAAGTATTACCAGCTAAATTTTAAAGGTACTAAAGTAAAAGTACTAGTTTTGCAGAAGCAGCATGTTATTGTTGTAGTTTGAACTGCTTTGAAAGGGTCACAAGATAAATCTGAGAGGTCTTGAGATGTTAGATTGAGTTGGAAAGTTGACGTTCAAGGTTCATTCTTGACCTTAGAAATACAAAACAATCTCACCTCAAGGTATATTTAGTAGCTGTTCTGGAGCTTTTGACCACACAGCATGGTCTTGATCAGCAGATGGAGATGCTGGAAAATAAACTTTGGACTAAAAGTCTTTAAAGTGCTCAGAAAAACAAAAATGGATATTTGAACGTCTACCACCGTTTGACAACTGACCAAACACCATCTGCCAATAGAGATCACATCATATGATTGAAAGCTCCAGAACAGCTACAAAATGGTCCTTGAGATGAAATTGTTTTGTCAATCAAAACTTTGCCTACTTTTCAAATAAAGCTGCAACTTTCAGCCTTGTGTTTCTGTCTGACTCTCCTGCCTTTACTGAACATATTTTATTACTTAACAATATGTGTAGTGAGCGTGTAATGTGTATGTTTTGTGTATTTATTTACACATTTTGACCACAATTTAATCAGTCTAACATCTGCTCTCTTTTCTGTCCGTCTTTATCAGGCCCCAGATGACGCAGACCACCAGGGAAAGGATTTCTTCCGCTACCACGCGTCCAAGGCTCGCAGCAGGACCTACATCAACATGCGGGAGGTGTCGGAGCGCTTCACGCTGCCTCCTGGGAAATACCTGCTGGTGCCCACCACCTTCCAGCCTCACCACGAGGCCGACTTCCTCATCCGCATCTTCTCCGAGAAGAAGGCCAAAGCTCTGTGAGTGTTCGGCCTCTGGGTTCTGGGTTGAGTTTGGACGTGGAGCAACAAAACACACACAGCAATGTCACCATGCACATTACATTAACCCAAAAGTTGATTTAAAACAATGACCACTAAAAGAAATGGTTTTAATGGAGGGTTGAAATGTCCTGTGTTTAAATGCTGTTTCAGTTGAATTTTTATGCCAACTTATGGCTTTATTCCACAGGGAGATGGGGAGCGATGTTGATGCTGACCTGCCAGAGGTAAGTGGATCACCCAGGCATTGATAATCAATCATTAAAGCAGCCAGTCGAGCCTGCTTGTACTGATGCTGTGTTGTTTCCACCAGCCGCCGATGCCCAGCCCACCAGAGGAGGAAACAGACGAGGAGAGAGGCCTGAGGAGGCTGTTCGATCAGCTGGCTGGAGCGGTAAGACAACGTCTTCACCTTCATATCAGTCGACTTTACCTTCTCAGATACTGGGAAGTACAGATTCCAGTGGATGTGCACCTGTGAATCCCAGTAAAAGCGCTACCTATGTGGTGTAATTTCACATAAACTAGAAGGAGCGTTATCGTTTGTTCCCTCTGAAACAAGACGACCTGGATGTCCAAGTCATCCACAAGTGAACTTCTTATTCCTGAGCTCATGTTTTTCTGTATTTTAATTAGGGCTGCAGCAATTATCAATTAATCAATTAGTTGTTTAGTTCATAAAATGCCAGAAAACACTGAAAAATGTCAATCACAGTCTCTCAAGAGTCCAAGATGATGTCCTCAAATGTTTTGTTTTTCATGACCAACAGTCTACAACCCAAAGATATTCAGTTTATTGTCATAGAGAACTAAAGAAACCAGAAAATATCATATTTAAGAAGCTGGAATCACATATTTCTTTCTTTAAAAATGTCTATTATTATTTTGATTATCAAAATAGTTGGATATTAATTTAATTGATTAATCGATCAATCATTGCAGCTCTAATTTTAATTACTCTTACACCCTTAAAACCACTGAGACTCCACTATCATCTCATCAGCTTTTTTGGCTAAACAAGGTGTAATATCAAAGGTTTTGCTCGCAGTGATGAACTCACAGAGAAAAACCACCAACTCTGCAGCTCTGTGGAGCTTTTTAGCCTCTCGGCACAAAGTTTTTCAGTATTTCCAGTACCAACAGGCAGCTGTTCACTACCTGCCCAGCACCAAACAGAGCCAGATATTTTTCTGAAGAGTTTGTAGAGACCAAACCAAAGCTAAAATGAGGGTGAATATTGGACTTACATTCATCAAGTGGTCGGTTTACCAACATGTTAACCATGATAACTTTAAAAGGTGATAATTTGTCAGGGCTTTGTGTCTGTCAGCTTGCTTTTTCTGTCTCCAAGTGGCCAAAAAACAACTTGATGCAGCTTTAATATTATACAGTGATGAAACTTAAATAATTTTAGGAAGCCCAAGGGTCAAAACATTTTACTGCCACTGTGAGAAACATAAATTTAAGGTGAAACACTGTAAGTTTGACAGGGATCTCCACTGATGAACACCTGCTGGGCTTTATACTGCACAATGGTCATATTATAAGAAGCTCAGACTTGGAGATGATTATTATTCTCAGTTCAGCACTGATTGCAAATATCAGTATGTATTTAAAAATTTTCTTTTCAACATTTGTGTGTCTGCAGGACCGGGCCATCTCTGTCAGGGAGCTTCAGCAGATGCTGAACGGTGTTCTCAGCAGACGTAAGTGAATGTTGAGTGAATTTAATTACTCAAAGTTTTAACCTTTCTCTCCTTCTATTGAATTTTATTTGTTCTTGAAAACCTGTTAAAACATTTCCCATCATCCCCATTGTTTTCTGTGACTCTTCCTGTTCCCCGAAGAATGTTTTTTTTCCCATTGGGCTTTCACTGTACTCTTGCATTTCAGATCTTATCTTAAACATCAGAGATCCACATTTTACATGGTGTATGGTGTCCCACAGGGCTCCATTCTCGGACCTCTTCTGTTTAATCTTTATGTACTTCCACTTGGCTCTATCATCACCAATCATAAGATCTGTTAACATAGCTATGCAGATGATTCACAACTCTACATTACAACATCTCCTGATAGCTTGTGCACTTCAGATTAGCTGTTTAACTGCTTGAAAGACATCAATTTATGGAAGAGGACCTGTTCAATATGATAGATATAAAGGGATCATTCTAAGGTAACAAAAACACAATGAGTCTCATTCTCATGGGATTATACACTAATTAAAACAAACTGATGAATATTATGTTTAATTTCTGCCAAGTCCGTTCTGCTAGATGACACAAAATCTTACACACTGCACCTTCAATCTCTATATCATGCATTTTTCCCCTCTCTTCTTTATAAGTTTTATCATTTTTGGTGTGCAAATTAAATATTCATTTAACTGACAGTCTGACTCAATAACTTGTAACTGAGTCATCATGCAATATTAATGCATGTAATCTTTTTGTTGAACAATTTTTCCAACATATAAATGTATTTTGTTCTCAGGGAAAGAGATCAGATTTGACGGCCTGAGCCTCAGCACCTGCCACAGTATCATCAACCTCATGGACGTATCCTTCTACTGACGCATTTCAAACTTATATAAACCTGACTTGACTTTGTTGCTACAACACATATATAACGGCTTCCTTATAAACAGTTTTTTACCATTTCACTGAGTATTTCTGCCTGTTTATGAACATGACATAACTCAAATTGGATGTTAAGATTCTAAAGAAGTATGATTTTAAAGTTATTGATAAGCTGGTATCCACATTGCTGTTTAAGGTTTTTCCTTTGACAGAGTAAACCAGGTGGACAACACAGGGAAGCTCGAGTTCCAAGAGTTTAAGGTCTTCTGGGAAAAGATGAAGAAGTGGATTGTACGTGTTGGTTTGTGTGCTAATGGTGGTAAAACTGTAAATCTGATATAGCTACAGTTTTGGGGAGGGCAGTGCAGGTTGTTTGTTAAAGGTGACCTGCTGTTGTTGCAGATGCTCTTCCTGTCCTATGACACCGACCGCTCAGGGAAGATGTCGTCCTATGAGCTTCGCGTGGCCCTCAAGGCTGCAGGTGAGACTCGACTGAATGCTGTTTAAACTTGGTGCAGAACTTTTACCACAAGTTATTGTTGGTAGCCATTTCTGTGAGACTATTACAATGTATTCATACATTAACGTGCACGCATACAAAATATATTGTTCATACATGGTGAGAGAATATATTCATTCAATATTAGTTGAAATATTTAAGTCTGACAGTAAGGAAGTCTCTTTGCTGGGTGTAAATTTTACATATCTTGTGCTGTTTTCTCCCATGAAGGAATGCAGTTGAACAACCGGCTCCTGCAGCTGCTCGGCTTGAGGTTTGCTGACGACAACTACGACATCGACTTTGACGACTATCTCACCTGCATCGTCCGAATGGAGAACATGTTCAGTAAGTAACCTTAGCGTTGGCCTCATATGTTTATATTAGTTACATTAATACTTAAAGATCCCCTCCAGACCCGTATTAAGACATAATAACCAACCAACTAATGTCAACCTATAATGTCATGATCCACCCATCAATCAATCTTCAACTTTTAGTGGCACATAGTTAAGATTCAGTATGACACTTTTCAATGTTCAAATCAAATTCAAATCATTACGACGTAACAATACGTATGTTAGATGCTCTCAAAATGCTGTTTCATTTGGACTTTAAAATGACATCTACTCTTTCTCCATCCTTATAAATTTCAGAATCTATGAATATACAAATATACTTCATTTCAAAAGCTTTAGTCCAGTGGTTCCCAACCTAGGGGTCGGGCCCCTCCAAAGGGTCAGCAGATAAATCTGAGGGGTCATGAGATGATTAATGGGAGAGGAAAGAAGAAAAAACAAAGTTCTGATACACAAATCTGTTTTCAGTTTTTGGACTTTTTCTCTAATCTTTGATTTTTGCTGAAATATTGGATCATTTGAACATTTATTGAAATGAAAGCATGTGAGAAGTTTAGAGGGAAAAATCACTATTTGGTGGAGCTGTTAACAACTCATAGACATGTGAAATGTGACCCCGACTACACACTGCTTTTTGTAAGATGTCAAAAGACAAAAAGTTCAATTATCTCAATTAAAATCCTTAAAATGGCATCTACTCCTTCACCTAATTAAACACTCCAGGATCTATGAATAAGTAAATATTTTTCATTTAAAAAAAATAACTTTTTGACACAAGATGTCACATTTGTGTAAGTTGAATATTGGACCAGTTGTGATGCTTTCCTGCCACTTAAAATCAGATTTTCAATGAGCTCAGAGAAACTTTCCACTTTCAGCAGATGAATGTGAAAACAATCTCTACACATACATCATTCTGCACAGTGAAGAAAACAACATCCAACTGTGCGAACAAGAAGAAAAACACATTTTTGAGTGGAGGGGAATTTTAAACATGATTATAGTAAAGATTAATTTCTGTTAAAATGTTAAACACAGCATCTTTAAGTAAGTTTATGCTGACTGAAGGTCTTTCTCTTGTCCAGGAGTTTTCCAAGCTCTGGACAAAAACAACAGCGGACGAGTGAGAATGAACATAATGCAGGTAACCACATCCACGTCTAATCTCTGCAAATACTTCTGAGGTGTTTGTTTTACCTTTTTTAGTACTCCAGATGGGTGGGGTTTGTCCAGGTCCTTTTGGTTACAAGCTTTATTTTGCAACACTAAATCGAGACTTTAGCTTTTTAATGTTCTGGGACTTGATTTGATTGCAGTTTATGTTGATTTAATTGTACTTTATTTTCTCTTTATTTCACAGTTCCTGATGTTGTCGATGAACGTCTGAGGAGATGCTGTAAGCAAACAGAAGCCGCCAGAAGAACAAAACGATGTCGGAGTGCAGCGTGTTGAATGTTCAGGCCTTAGTAATGCATACATGCATGTTGTTTTTCTTGTTATTTGAGCAAGTAATGTGAGATGATGCCTGCGCTAAAGTGTCGGACTGGGGAATTAAACTTTGAATTTTTTGCTGACTTTTGGTTTTGCACAAGAAAGACTTTTGTTTTCACTGCATGAACAGAGAAAACTAAAACATTTTGAATAAAACTTCTGCCTGATTTGGGGAAATGTTACTTAAAGCTATAATATGTAACAATTCTGCATTAAAATGTCTAAAAACAACTAAACCTATGTTATATATTTTCTTCAGTTGAGTAACTACATTATGCCAAAAAAATTTCCAACAATTTCCAAACCCAGAGAAATCTGTCATTTTAATCAAGGTAACGGTCCGTTTCATTCGGTCACCTGTCGATGGCGTCATAGCTCCTCTACCAGAGAGTACACATGTACAAGATGCATACGTTAGCATTGTGTTTGTCCGCTACGACGGCATCTACCAAAGAGTATATGCACACAAGATGCATGTGTCGGTGTTGTGGTTGTCTGTCACAATGGCGTCTACCAAAGAGTATACACATATAAGATAATACCTCAGTATGGTTGCCCACCATAAACTGTCATAAATTGACTTTTATCCAGTTTTTGGCCACATATTTATGATAAACTTATTAGATCTTGGTAATTTACTGTATCTTTCAACCGGATGAAGGATTTTAGTCATTGGACGTCTGTATCTCATCAGAGAAACAAGCTGAGTAAACGTTAGCAGCAGCTCGGCGAACAGCCCCTCCCAACATCCTCTTTCTGCCAAACAGCGTTGGAGAAACACTGATTTTTAACGTGAAACTACTTTTTTCTTAACTTGGTTGAAAATAGATTGTAGATTAAAAACAACTATTTGTAACCTTTAACGTTTACAGAGAGACGTTGGAAAACACAATAGTGAACTATTAAATTATTGCTTGACTGTAAAACCTCATCAGACTGAAAATGATGGAGAAATCTTTTCACGGTTGTCGACCTTTTTGCAACCTAGAACCCTCACCTAGATTTTACACAGAATTAGGACGCTAATAGTAAATAGTAAATAGTAAAGTAGTAAATATGGTGCATCAGTTTCAAATAAAGGGGTGATTTGGACACATTTGAGTTGATAAGTTTGTGTAATTTTATTAAACACAAATTCCTTTAAAATATACACTATGTGAGCACAATATTAACATAGAACATAAAGTTTTTAATGCTAGACTTTGATACAGATCCCTTCTAAAAGATGTGCTAATGATGCAGCTTCGTATATATTATTTCAGTTTGTATTATATCTCAAATAAAGTCGCATTTTATTTAATTTCCACAAACCAGCTTCCCCAGATTTGTAGTGTGGTAATTTCATTGAAGACAAAAATTAAGAGACAGTGGTGGAAAGTAACTAAGTACATTTACTCAAGCACTGTACTTAAGTACAGTTTTGAGGTACTTTACTTGAGTATTTCCATGTGATGCTACTTTATTCTTCCACTCCACTACATTTCAGAGGGAAATATTGTACTTTCTACTCCACTACATTTATTTGACAGCTTTAGTTACTTTTCAGATGAAGATTTGACACAATGGATAATATAACAAACTTTTAAAATACCACACATTGTTAAAGATGAAACCAGTGGTTTCCAACCTTTTTGACGTCTTACAAAAAGCAGTGTGTAGTCGGGGTCACATTTCACATGTCTATTATGAGTGGTTAACAGCTCCACCAAATAATGATTTTTCCCTCTAAACTTCTCACATGCTTTCATTTCAATATATGATCCAATATTTCAGCAAAAATGAAAGATTAGAGAAGAAGTCAAAAAACTGAAAACAGATTTGTGTATCAGAACTTTGTTTTTTCTTATTATTATTTTAAATAAATATTCAAATTTGTTTTGAGAATTCAGTTAGTTTAGTTATTTTTTGTGTTTGATAGATGTTTATAAGTAAGTAAATTTTATAATGGATGAATATTTTTGGACAAAATTGGTCAAAGTTTTGTTGAAAATAAAGCTTAATTAAAAAAATAGTAAATTGATTGCTTAGGTCTTTTTGACTATACCATCTGTACCAGTATAGAGGGAATGCAACCACAGATTACAATAACACGAATTACTTTCTTAATATATGTACAAATCTACATATTCTAAATAATTCCGGAATGATATAATTGTTTTGTAATCACGAATATGATTTATTCTAATGTATGTATCCAATATTAAGTTGTATTGTATTTCCGTGTAACACCCCCGTTGTTCTCTGTAATGGTTCTTTCCAGTGATGGTAGCTGCGGCATGGTGACAGAGGAAGCAGCGTGGATAAACAATTCCGACAGTTTCTGGTTTTAAACGGTTATTTGCGTTAACAGTTACCGATAGTTTGAGGTTTGGCGATCTTTAACATCGACAAGTAGAAGAAAACCGCCAGAAATTCCGTTAGAAAATGGTAAGCGAACATTTCTGAACTTAGCTAACCTTGCTAGCTAGGAAGCTAACAACGGCTAATGTCAAGTAAACAGTGAGGTAGAAAATATTAACAGTTGTACGTTAAATGTCACATTTTATTATAATTAACGGCTATACAATACACGCTAGCAGTGGTGGAAGAAGTATTCAGATCCTTAGATAAGTATTAGTACCAGTACGAGTAATGTTACTGAAAGAAATCCTGACTAAACGATACTCAACAGCCCTGTTGTGTTAAATGTGTTTATCAAGAGATGAACATCAGCATCACGGCAGCAAGTACACAAATACTACTACCCAACAAATTTAAAAACTATAAGTGAGACAGTCTGTTATCGAATTAGTCGCACACAGTAGTGGCAGAAGTTTTAAGATCCTTTACTTAAGTAAAAATACCAGTACAGTAGTGTAAAAATACTCCATTACAAGTAAAAACTCTGCTTGTAAAGTCCTACTTAAGTAAAAGTACTATTAGTAGTATTGTCAGCTTGATGTAGTTAAAGTATTGCAGTAAAAGTAGTGGTTTGGTCCCTCTGACTGATGTAGTATATATACTTGTACATCAAATGGAAATACTCAAGTAAAGTAAAAGTATCTCAAATTAGTACTTAAGTACAGTACTTGAATAAATGTACTCAGTTGCTTTCCACCACTGCGTGCTAGATACACAGAGTTGTAACCTTTATTATCAGTACAATCTATGCTCTTACTGGAAGTCAACCGTGTTTTGTATCCAATGTCTTGTTATAGCTGATCAATCCAAAACTCAAACATATTCAATTAATTGACCATGTATGACAAGAAAAGTATTAAATCATCACACCTGAGAAACTGATACTAGTGAATATTTGGGGGAATTTTTACCAAAAAAAACCCCAAAACAATTATTCAATTATCAAAATAGTTGTATAATTTTCTGTCGATCGACTAATCGTTGCAGCTCTAATTTACATTATTGGTTAATCTGTAGATTATTTTTTTGACTAATAGAGTGTTAAGTTTAGAAAATGTGGGGGAAAAAAGGAAAGAAAATGCCCATCACAAGTTTCCAGAGCCAAAAGGCACGTCACCAGTGGTAACGAGGGAGGGGCAGATTATGCTTTTTGACTTCCCTACATCAATTAATCCTTGAAATCAATCCACTGATCTTCCTGTTATATGATCACCAGCGATCACCACTAACCACTAACGCTGTGTTTGTCTTTTCCAGCCTCATCGAAAGAAGAAATCGTTCATTGAAAAGAAGAAGGCTGTGACCTTTCACCTGGTCCACAGGAGTCAGAGAGACCCGCTGGCTGCTGATGAGAAAGCCCCGCAGCACGTCCTGCTGCCCGCCACCAAGGTACAGCTTCACTACGCTGTTTATTAAGAAATGTTTGTTCTATTATTCTTTGTTGATAAGTGATGAAATAAAGTGATTATTTACCCCCGTCGTTCACAACCTTTGTGGCTTTTGACTCTTTAAAGAGGAATTCTTCTGATTATCCACCTCAGCGTGTTTCCAGGTGTTCGCTGTGTAAAAAGTTGTATAAAAGGTGCCGCTGTGTTGCCTTAAGTGATGTCACTTGAGTCAGCGTCAGTTGAGCCTGAAGACTACACATTTGAAAATGAAAACAGTCTGGAGGTGTAAGTGTCAAGTATTGACAGGAAGAAGAATGTGTGTAAAACAAAACAAACTGTCTTTGGTTCTGCTGGATTGATATTGATCTTGTTTTGTAATCAAAAAGCTCTCACTGAAATCTAACCATGTTTCTTAACTGCGTTGTATATTTCTCAGCACTTTTATAAGTTAAGTAGAAGTTATTCTATTTTGAAGTGGCTTGTTTCAGTTTCAACAGCTACCACCAAAGCTTCAAAAAACCCTGATCTCCGTAAAGAGAAAAGAAGATAAACGTGTGGAAATCAGTGTTTTCACTCTTGATTGTGACTCTGACAACGTTATAGGAGTGAAATGCTAAATTGGTGGCGTACTCTTTTTAAAGAGAAGTAATGTCTACATGTGACCCCTGTTCACAGGTCATTAAAAACGGTTCTCTTAGAACAGTTTTTAGACGCCAGTAGAAGTAAAACTCTCAAGTGTTTCACAATTTAAAAAATAACCTTATGGTTTGAAGCTTAAATATGTGTTATTCTTGTTAAACGGGAGTTTTTCCTCCCTGCTGTCGCCAAGTGTTTGCTGATGGAGGAAAGTTGGGTCTCTATAAATTAAAGAGAACAGTCTAGACCTGCTCTATGTGAAAAGTGCCCTGAGATAACTTCTGTTGTGATTTGGTGCTATATAAATAAAATGTACCTGACTTTTGCAACCCCTGAGATTTATCTAGAGACCCTTTAGTGTCCCCGACCTCCACTGATTTAACCTGTGTGCTATAATTTGACTGCCCAGATGGAACTTCATCATTTGTTTGAGGAAATGTCAAATCTAATTTTGTGCTTTCGATATTTCTCAGGTGGAAGCAGAGAAGAGGCGCGAGGAGCAGAGGAACTTCGGCGTTTTCTTTGACGACGACTACGACTACCTGCAGCACCTGAAGGAGACGTCCGGACAGACTGAGCTGGTGGCTGCCGGACCCTCGTACGCTGACAGACAAGCTATTCAGCTCCGTGATGAAGAGGAAGAGGATGAAGGGGACACGGACACCGCTGTTCCTGTAAGTTGACTCAGAATACCCCTCTGTCATGGAAATCTGGGAAAAGTTATGAAATTTATAAATTAGTTTCCCTGAGCTGGAACTGTTTTGGAAAAATGTGTTTTTAAAAGTTGGAAAAGATGAAAGTTTGTCTCAGATTCTTTGTTTCAATGTGCTCCTTGTGTTGTTTGTCTTATTAAATATATTTTTAGAATGATTACAGTTACTTTAACCTCAAAGATTCTTTATTATTTAAGATGTTTTGGAAGTTTTTTTTACTTTCTCCACGTGGACAACTGACCACCACTCCTCATTCATCTCCTTTTGACCATGAAGTCAGACATTCACATGACAGAAACAAGGAAAAAACAAATACTAAATTATTCTCTTTCAATGGAATAATAGTAAAAGAAAAGTTTTAAAATGTTTCCTGTCGTCTTTTACAGGCAGCAACCATCAATCTGCCTTCTTCAGTGTTCGCCTCAGAATTTGAAGAGGACGTCGGACTTCTGAACAAAGCTGCTCCCATCTCAGGTAAACATCAGCTTAAAGTCCAACTGAAGTTAAACTGCTTTATTTTGTCTACAGCAACATATCTGCTCTGTAAATCACTTGTCCCTGGTTTCTCATTTGGGAAAACGAGACTAGGTCAGAATCTAGTATATGACCGGACTGTGTATGAAACGCTAGAGGGCTTTTAATTTGCAACAACGGATACAGGAAGTGGCGACCAAGCCCCCAGGAAGTGCACCAAACGGTTACTTTCTCACCTGAAAAACTATTACAACAGTTTTTAGCCTGGCTCAAAATCTCTGCCATCGCTGATCGCTGCCTGTTGATGCAAAATGCACTCTGGGATACTTGGTTGTCCTTTTCCCGCCTTCAGCTGACCAATGGTGTAACTTCATCAGTCAGTCAGGGTTTAAAGGACTGGCCCCGCGGTTGCAGTCCAGCCAAAAATCAAATCAAACTAGTCTAATCTTTCATGAAGCGATGAGGTGTCGTTTTATCACCGGCAGAGCAGAAGGTCACACTGAGCCTGATTGCATCCTGCCACACAACACAAGAGCCACAGACTCTGAGGTGGAAATCTTTGTCAGATGTTTGTCACTGAAAAGAAAACGATAACTGAGCCTCTCTTCAACCTGCTTGATGTTGTCGTCAGTGTCAACAGTCCTCACCGGCATCAGAAACAGCCTCGAACAGACTCGAACAACTACAGTTACTCTGGTGTTACTTTATAATCCACAAAACATGTAAAATAGTTAAAAAATGACATGATTTCTTTTTATTCTCATACAAAAGTATTGAAGTTCAAACCTCTTAAAAAGTTAACATCACTCTGCTGTTGTCACCAGCGTTTGAAGTTGCTTAAAGCAGCTTTAAAGCGGTTATAATCAATATTTTTCATAATAATATGTCTGAGCTGTCAGTGTGTAACGTGTTGGTTGTGGCTCGCAGTGATGAACCTACAGAGAGTTATCAGCGACTCTGCAGCTCCTCTCGGCTTTACGGAGCTTTATAGCGAGTTTCAGCTCATTGTTTATCTGTTTTCAGAGAAAAAACTCAGAAAAGCAGCTGTACACTACCTGCTCAGCACCAAACAATCACAGTTAGCTGTAGACTAGCTGGGGAACATAGTGGAGCATTTAGCAGCTAAAGAGTCAGATATTTCCCTCAGGAGTTGGTAGAGAGTAAAAACAGAGCTAAAAGAGAGTGAATAATGGACTTACATTCACCAGGTGGACAGAAACACGACTCCACATGAATGATAATGTTGCTCTGTAACTGCTGGATGTGGAAATAAACAACTGTTTGCCAACAAGTTCAACACATCAACTGAAAAGTTGATATGTTTCTGCTTCCCTCAAGTGGCCAAAAAAATCAGTTTCTGCAGGTTTTAAAGTTGACATCAGGGTCAAATGTCATCGTCTTCCTCCTGAGTTTGATGTGTGTTTTTTTTTTTTTGTTTTTTTTTCCTTCAGGACCTCGTCTGGACATGGACCCCGACATCGTGGCCGCTCTCGATGAAGACTTTGACTACGACGACCCCGAAAACATCCTGGATGACGATTTTATCATGAAGGCCAACAGCGCGAGCGCAGCAGCAGACATGAGGTAAGAAATGACATTGTATTTTTCTTTAGTTTCCTTTAAAGGTTTATATTATATTGTACATTTTATTTTTTCCATTAAAGTTTCATCAGTTTTAGTTTCTTGGATATTTCTGCTCAAACGTTTTACACTTGGAAACTGCTGGAAGCTTCTAACATACATTCACAGTATTATTCCAATTAATTGTCTTTACAGTCTGAGTATTATTTATTGTATTCTTTTACTGTTTATTAATAGAATCATATAAATTATTTAGGTATTATATCTTAAGATCATGACTTACTTTTTCTCCAGTTCTACCTGCAGACACCTTGATCTTGCTTCTTTCACCCCCCAAAATATGTCATGTGATAAAACAGTTACCGTATATTGAACCATATTTAGGTTTTTGTGACACTCTTGTTACTTAAATAGTTTCCCAATGAGTCGAATCATATTATGTAATAGTTTAATGTGGTTTAGCAGATCGTTATATACTGATGTTGACAGAATTTATTTATCATATTTGGGGTATTAATTCTGTCGGTATCACCCGTCCCTACATCGAACCACAGCAGACACAAATTCAAAGGAGAAGTTTTAATATTTCTAGGTAGCAGATGTTCTGTGACCCCCCCCAACTTCCTGTTTGTGTGTAACCTGTGACAGAGGTGACGATGACGACGACGACGACGACGACGACGACGACTGGGAGGACACGGACGAGGAAGGCGACTTTGACTCTGAGGGTGGATTTTCGGACGAGGACGGCCGCGGTCGTGAGTTTCTGTTCATGGACGAGGAGACGAAGAGTCGCTTCACAGAGTACTCGATGACGTCGTCCGTGATGAGGAGGAACGAGCAGCTCTCCCTGCTGGACGACCGCTTCGAAAAGGTGAACATGTACTCTTAACTTCTTCATCGCTCACGCGCGGTCTCTAAGGAGGCTTTCACATCAGGGACCTGGATCCAAGTACACCTGACCCCCAAAGACGAGTTCATTTGATTAGTGTGAACGCCGTGTACCCGGGCCAAAGGTGGTCTCAGATACGGTTCATGTGTACAGTTCGCATCAGGCGTGAAAAAGACTGCAGCATAACACGGAAGTGGATCGCCGAATGATGCGCTTTTCTACACCGGAGCAACAATATAAAATGTTTCTTCTTCTGCTGCTTTATTGGTAGATCACAAACCAACAACCACCTACTGTATCAGAGAGTGTAGATGCAGAACATTACTAATGTGAAAGCGGAGTGGAGGAGGTCACTCGTACTCACGCGTGGTACTAAGCAGTCGTACCTGATATGAAAACGCCCTCATTTATTCACCTGAAAGTAGATTCCAGTGAGCTTTAGATCAGGTGACTGTGATGTGAGGTATAAATCAGGCTGATCAGTGTTTTCTAACGTCATGTTCAGTCGAGTGTCGGATCTGACTTGGTAGTTTGACCTTGGCGTGTCCGTTCAAGCATCATTCAAACTGTTGTTGTCTTTTAATTTTCACACACAAACATTTTAAATAGAACTATTTTAATAACTGAATAATTGTTTGAGTCATTTCGATCGTTAATAATTTAAAAGATTTACCAACGATGGTGCCGAAACAAAAATATCGACCTGCGATCAACAATCCTGTGGACAATAATGGCTTCCAGTAATTTAGTAGTTGTTCTGGAGTTTCTGATCGTATCACATGATCTTCAGCAGGTGAGGTTGTCACAGTATTGGAGATGTTAAAATTTGACCTTGAGGGACTTTTTGTCCGTCTTGGCTTAAATATTGAGATTAAATGTTAATTCTGGACCTTTGTTTTAGTTGACAAAACAGTCTCACCACCGGGTCGGTTTCAATCATGACGGATCATTTCGTTATATAACTCTTTCCTTAACACTGTCACAGACTGCTTTACAAATATAAAGATGCAGAAAATCATTAAAACAACAAACACGATGCAGAGAGTAAACAGAGGATCAATGAAAGTAAGAACCTGAAACAGTGTATGAACAATGAAAGTATAAACACATCATAGATACATTTCAGGAGGGTGTTGTGTGTTTTTATCCTGTTATCTGTTAATCAGTTCTTCATATGACACAGAAACGTTCTTTAAACCATGTCTGTGTTGTTGTTGTTGTTGTTGTTGTTTTTAGTTTTACGAACAGTTCGATGACGATGAGATCGGCGCTCTGGACAACGCTGAGCTGGAAGGTTTCATCGAACCGGACAGCGCTCGCCTGGAGGAAGTTATCAAAGACTACTTCAAACAGAAAGAGAAAGAGTGAGTGAACCAGGAACCAGAACTTCTGTCACCTCAACACACCGACCGAGACTTTTCATACAAGACAGTTTGATTCGGGGAGAAAGCTGCATCACATTTTTGCCTTTTTTTTTTTGTTTGAAAATGTCTCTTTAAATGAATTCTGGTCTCGTTTGGGGTTCAGGTACCTGAGGCCTGATGACCTGGGTCCAAAAGAACTTCCTGTTTTGAAGGAGGAAGAAGAAGATGAGGAGGAAGAGGATGAGATGGAAACTCTGGTCATCAAGGCCCCAGAGGAGAAGTGGGACTGTGAAACCATCATCAGTGAGTTTTGATCCTGGTTCTCTCAGGAACTTTGCTCTAAATTAATTTTCTAGCTTTTACTGCAGTAGGATGACTGACCCATCGAAGCACAGAAGCACAGGACACTGGATGCACAGCAGCTAAATGGAACTCAACCATAATAATTCATTTAATTAATGACATCTGAGCTTTTCCTACTGTGACATTTCAAAAAATGTCGCCTGTGAAAGAGGCCTAAACAGCACCAATGGTGTTAATGTCTTGATTTTGTTTAAGGTTTTTAAAAGATTAAAGCTTCACAATTTTTCAAGTGTCTTAAACCAGCAGTCAGGTGTCCATATGAACAGTGAAAGAGGTTTTCCTCGCTGTAATCATTCCTCCTGTTCATACTGGATATTAAAAGATCCTTCAAATGTGTTTTCAATGGAAGTGATAGAGGCCAAAATCCACAGTGTGTCCACACAGTCATTTAAAAGTTGGTGTGAAGCTTATATGAGGCTTCAGCAGTCTGAGTTAGTCATATCAAGTGGATATCTGACACATTTACAGTCTTTTTACCATCAAATTCCCTCTTTGTGTTTCCTCGGACAGTGTTTCCCTGTTGAGCTGAGGTGGAAGTATAGTAACAAAAAGAGGAACTTTGGCACTAAAAAGACTGTAACGTTGAAAGATATCTACTTGATTTGACTCATTTGGACGCTGAAGCTTCATATTAGCTTCAGATAAACTTTTAAATACCTTTTTGCACAGAAGGAGGACTGTGGATTTTGTCCTCCATCACTTACATTGTAAGGTCATTATGAAGGGATCTTCTAATGGTCAGTATGAACAGGAGGAATGATTACAGCAAGAAAAACATGTTTAATGTTCATTTGGGCTCCTGACTGTTGTTTTAACTTGAAAAACTGTGAACCAGCCCTTTTTAAAATAATGGATTCTAGTTTCTTCTGGTGAGAGATTTGTCCTGCAATAGTCTTATTATCCATCTGAATGAGCATAAAGAGTCATAACCTGGAGAAGCAACCTGCTCAATAATTGAAAATATTAGTTTCTGCTTGAATGATTTGAGAAAAACCTCTGAGGTGTTGAGATGGTTTTATTGTGTTTGTTTAATTGTAATTCATGCTGAGGAGGTGAAAGTATGTTGTTGTGACATTGAATGTTTCTCGTCTCCTCCAGGCACATATTCCAACATATATAACAGACCCAAAGTCATCGAAGATCCTCCAAAGGTATGAAAAGACCCTGATTTTTGTTTTTTACGCTGTCCTGAAACACCTGTCAGGACACGTGTACGACCACCAGGTGGCGCCACGTCACACCACCACAACCTGTGACGCTGCTTATGAATGTAGTAGAGCAACAGCTCAAACCAGTGAGCAGAGAAAGTCGTAGCATGAGACTGAAGTTGGAAAAGGTTTATCTTGTACAAAATCCTGATAGATGGAAAATCTTCTGGAATACTTTAGAACTTCTAGACAGAACATGTAACTTGTTGATTTCTTTTTGTATGAATTAGTGAGTTTCTGTGATAAGAACTGAATCCAGACAGCAGGCAGTGACAGTCAGGGTTACAGGAACATAGATTCATACTTTGAGTACAACAGGTTTTCAAACATTTACTGCAGCTGGATGTTTTCAGCACAGATCATCAGACTGATTATCTCTCTTTGAAAAGTTCAGCAGGGAGGAAAAAAGGTTTTTAGAGAAGAAAACACAAACTGAAGCAGAGTTGACGAACATTATTATATTCAGGATACTTCAGCCTCTCTTCATCCCATCGACCAAAGATCTGACTCGACCGTGTTCTCTTGTGTCGTCAAGCTGAAGCCGATCCGTGTGTCCAACAAGACTGGCATCCCTCTGGACGTCCTCCCCGCCAGAGGCCTGACCACCAAGCAGGCGGAGCGCATGACGAGGATCAACGACTCGGACCTGCCTCGCGTGTCCACCCAGCCCCGCAGCAAGGAGGAGAGCAAAGAGGAGAGAAAAGCCAGGAAACAGGCCATCAAAGAAGAGCGCAAGGTGAGAGATAGAGAGAGACGGGAGAAGACTTGAACTGGTTGGAGTTTAACAGCTTCTCCTGCTGGTCTGTTTATGATTGACAGTAGTTCTTCACTGTCTCAAAGGATTTGGCTGATAATTTTTCTATATTTTTCTTATTGTCAGCAAATCTACCAACATGAGCTTTATCCTTTACGTCCCCTTTTAAAACCATGTCCCAGATCTCACCGTGAGACTCGTCCACCAACTGATTCAAAGCTTTGACGACCAGTCGGAGGCAAAACTACGACCCACGACTGCAAACAAACCAATCAGGATACGACAATAAAATTGTCACAGAATAAACTGACCGATGTGACAATAAAGTTAAGGGTGAAAACTCCTTTAATACATCCATGACGCACAAGAACAAAACACACAAAACAAGGAGACATGATTGACGACGTCTCTCTGTCTTAACATATCTTTCATATTTACATTGTAGCTCTGCGATCCACCACACCTTCATCACACAGTGTGACCGCCTCGAACTGATGAAGATTGTAACTGAAGGTTTCATTCTAAGCGTATCGCAGTAAACTTACATCACTGCTGCTGTTGTCGCCGTCTAAAGACGCCTTTAAAGTAGCTTTTTTTTTTTTTGCCATTTGCAATTTTCCAAAAAGACCAAACTACAGCTTCAACGTGTCCATAATATTGATAACTAGTTATAATCCCTGTTTTCTCTCCAGTTTGTCAGCAGGTGTCGCTGTTAGCATGGAAACACTCATCATAATCTTTTTATTTTTGTGCAACTATCTGCTTCACTTTAGTTTAACTGCCAAACTAAGAGAGGCCTAAAGCTTCAAATCACTAAAGCAACACCAGCTGTATTTTACATTGACCAACCACAAGTTTGGCTTAAATGACTTAAGTCTGATGATGTCAACAAACCCCATAAAAAGACGAAAAACCAAAAAAATAAATGGATCTGCTTGGTGTTGTGTGTTCATCCAAAGCCTGATATCTTATTCCTCCGCTGTTGTAGAAAAACTATTAAAAACACATCAGTGAGCAACACCAACATGATCCTTCATCACCATGAACACACACTGTAGTTTATTCACACACACACACACACACAGCCCTGCTACTGCAAATAGTCCACAACAAACGCAGTATTTCCTCCTGTTTGTTTGTTAAAAACTACCATGACTAGCTGTTAAATGAGATTAGAGCCCTTTAAAAACAATTAAACTATTTGTGAGCCATTTTTAAAATACTTCTGTCTTCAGTAGGAACTACAGAGAGAGAAGGGAAGTCAATGTGTTGACGGAGGGATTTAGCACCTTGTTGGTTTTGATCATGTTACAGGATTTGTTGAATAAAAGCAAACTATAAAATAACACCGATCCTTAAACAAAGGAGAAACAATCAGCTCAATAAGACATTCTGTATTTACTCTGCAAACATCACAATCTGGATCCAAATGTTTAACACAAGAAGGTCATCAGTATTGAGGTCAGTCATGTTGTGATAAGGAGAGGCGTTCGCATGAAAGATTTCACCAGTCACGGGAGGAAAAGATGTCAACAAAAGAGTAAGAAATGTAAAATACTTGAACAGTACAATGTGTCAAAATCTATTTCTGTGTTTGTTTGTTTTTGAAACAGGAGAGGAGAGTTGAGAAGAAAGCCAACAAGATGGCGTTCAAGGAGGAGAAAGTCCGACAGGAGAAGCAGATGTTGAACCTGAGAACAAACGTTCAGGGTCTGAAGCTGTCGTAGCCGACCGCAGGCGCTCTGCCCGCACAGACTTTTCACCTGTGGACGGAGTTATCAGTGGACACGCTGCTCCGCGCTTCAGTGGAGCGGATAGAACCCCAAACAAAGAGGACTGACGGGTTGCCAAGAGGCTCTGGATTTTTTTTTTTTTTTTAAATATTAAATGAAACCAGAGCCGAGTTTTCTCAAATCACCATGAGAGAACATTCATTTAACTCCTGCTTTGAATAAAAGGAGCAACTTTATCTACCGTAAACCAGCTCAGGTCATCGAGTTATAACAGTTTGAAATCCAGGAACACTTAAGGCTGGGTATTGAACAGAAATATTTTATGATACTAGTCAAACTGTTTTGAAAACCTGTTTAGCAAATGTTGGCTTTGAACGTCTGATCATAGAGCTGTAACGATTAGTCCAACGACAGAAAAACAAACATTTTATTGTTTTCTTTGTCTCCTGTGATGGTAAACTGTCTAAACTAAATGACAAAACAACCAATCAATTAATAATGAATATTCTGCAGATTAATTGATAATGAAATAATGGTTAGTTGCAGCCCTATCTGGTCAGACTGGAACCAGGTCCTGATTTAAATTAGACGTTTTCTAGACGTTCTCTCTTGTACATCTGCTCATGTTAAACCACATTTAACAATCAAGAACATTGGCTTCTTTTACGAAATGGAAAAGATTGTAGTAAAATATTTATATCTCTCAGTAAGGTGTTTTGGGGGGGAGGGGGTGTTTGGTATCTCTACCAAAACTCCGATATATCAAGATTTGTATCAAAACGTTTGAAGTGATACCCAGCCCTACTTCATCTTGTTTGTCTCTTTATTAAAACACTTAAATGCACTTTTTGTTAAGTTTTATTGTTGATCTTTTCATAAAGTATTTTCCAAATTCACAAATCTTTGGCAAAGCAGCACATTAACATTCTCCCTTTCACACAGACCGCAGCGGACGACTAAGTTTTCTGTCCAGTGAAAAACTTCACAGAAGATTCTTATTTCATTCATGTGTTCAGTGCAGTTAAAATGACTTAAATCAGTCTGATATTGGTGTTTAACCCTAAAACAAAGGCAAGCAATTATCATAAAACAAATGTGTAATATAATATAATCATACAATTATTTGTATAAAGGCCGGTTTTATATAAAAACAGGAGGTAAAAAAAACTTCCCACTGATACCAAGTATTAAAATATGAGCATCTCTGAAGTAAACAACAAACCTAATCGACCTGATGCAAACAAAAGACAAAAACTCCACAGAGCCAGTTTTACAGGTTGAACATTAGCCAACTACGGCTCATGAATCAACTGACTGGTAGCGGTAAGTAGGTGTGGCGCAGTTCGCAGGTATTTATGGAGTGTGGAAAGTCCAGATTAAGTTGCTCATTTAAGGAACAATGAACAAAAAGACACATAGCTATGGTTGTATCTAATTCTGTTTGTGGTGCTCGTTTAAAAAAGCTTCTCATTCAAGAAATACCATTCAATTATAAAACTGATGATTTCTTATAGTCAACAAATCCAAACCAACAATGAACTGATCTACTAACAAGCATTATGTGTGCATCAAAGCCTGATATATCTTATTCCTCTGTGCTGTAGACCTCCGTTGTTGTCCAAAACTTATTAAAAACACGTCAATGAGTCACACCGCTGCACTGGGTGACATGTTCCTTCATCATGAAGAGTTTGGTCACGTTAGTTTGTTTAGAAACGGCTCCAAAGACTAATAACAGCGATCGCGTTTTCAGTCTCCGGAGAGTAGTTCTGTGTAGCCCCAAAGGAACACATTGTGATGCGATTGGATCGGTCACAGTTGGGAGGTGAGGCTCGCGTTGTGATCGGATCTCAAAGAGGTGTGAATCTGTACAGTGTGACCACATTCATAGGAACCACTAAAGCTACAAGCGGTAGCAGCAGTTTCCTTGACCCGGGACACAATATGCTCATTGACAAGTCTGCCAACCGCGCCCAGCTAATTTACATATTGAGATCTGATCACAATGCTGGCACAGCTGAAAAGAGCTGAGAGTGAACCCAACCGGACAACTAAACAATGAGCCCAAACTACAGAGTCGCTTCATCACTACGAGCCACGACCAACACATTACACACTGACGGCTCATATATATTATGAAATATTGATTATAGCAGCTTTTGAAGATATATTGTGTATGGTTAAATATTCCCACATTCATCGACTGTTCCTGTTTTTTTTTCTGGAGCTGTTTGCAAGGGGTTATGGGTATCCCTTAATGCCGAATACGATCCTGGAAAATCTCTTCAGGCGTAGATGAGGGATAAACAATCATTTCAGAGTAAAAGTTTAGATTAGATCCGTGCATTTCATTTTAATGTGTAGTCAGTGAGAAGAAGGTTTGAGGTTGATGGCATCTCTTCCAACTTCTGTTGAGGTTCTCCTGAGCAAGACGCAACTTCCTGAGTTTACTCGTTTAAGCTTTGTATTAAGCACAGTTAGCTCAGAGGTACGAATCCTCATTAAGATTTTCTAGATTACCTGAATTAAAATCATTATTAAAAGTCTTCAGAGAGTCATTTTACCCTTTACTTGTTGTAACCCAATACAAAATCTCCATCACCCATGTCCATGTGAGTGTGTGGGCAGTCGTAGGGTGACCTTTCCTCTTCCTCTGAATCAAGCGAAACACACTCTGTTTTCACCGAGTCGTCCAGAGAGTCGTCATCTGTCCTGTGTCCCTCTGATCTCAGCCTAGCAGCTCCCAGGTCCTCGTTGCTGCTCTCTGAAAGTCCTCTCTCCATGTACAAGCACCCTGCAAGAGGCTGGAGATCAGAGGCGGCGCTGTTATCGTCCTGGAGGCTCCCGTAGAGGTCGATCTCCTCCTCCGAGGTGAGTGAGGGGCTCCTTTTGGGCCTGTGGATGATCAGTTCAACAACACTCGGGTCTCTCTCAGAGGCGACGGATACACCGATGGGCCTGCTTTCTGGGGGCCATTCCTGCGTGATGACAAGACAGGGACAGCCCAAAAAGGTTAAAAACAAGTAAAGCAACATAATTACCTTTGGAGTTTTTTTGTTTGTTTGTTTGTTTTTTTGCAATTTGAGGCCTTACCAGAGGTTTTGGTAGACTGTCATTGATTGTACATGCCCTCTCCTTACAGATGATCGAAATGATCACAATGCTAATAAGGACAAAGATGGCCAGCAGTATAAAAAGGGTCATCACATAGACATCTGCAAATAAAAAGAAAAAGAATATTGTGCTTAAACCTGCATCAGTTCATTACTTTAGCACACAACATCAATATATTACATCCTTATAAAGCTGATATGTTGAACTTGTTAGCAAACAGTTGCTTATTTCCACATCCAGCAGTTACGGAGCAACATTATCATTCATCTGGAGTCGTGTTTCTGTCCACCTGGTGAATGTAAGTCCAATATTCACTCTCTTTTAGCTCTGTTTTTACTCTCTACCAACTCCTGAGGGAAATATCTGGCTCTTTAGCTGCTAAATGCTCCACTATGTTCACCAGCTGGTCTACAGCTAACTGTGTCTGTTTGCTGTTTGGTGCTGAGCAGGTGGTGTACAGCGGCTTTTTACAGCTTTTTATCTGAAAACGACGCTATGAGAGCTCTGAGAATGAACCACAACAGTCAAGCTGAAACTCAATATAAAGCTCGGTAAAGCCGAGGGGAGCTCAACACATTACACACTGACAGCTCATATTGTTATGAAAAGTTTTTCAACAATGTTTTTGTTTAGGACAGAGAACTACATGCAGATTACTTGAATAAATTTACTGTTCTCCTGCCAGCAGCATCAAACACATCACTGCCTGAGTGACAAACCATTTTTTCCCCACAAAGAATCTACAGAAAAATTCTTTTGATGCAGCATGCAGTCCCATGTGTTTGAAGAAACATACCCAGTTCAGCCTTATCACTTGATTCACTGGCACAGATCTGCTCCGTCTCTCTGAAAGGAACATGTCCAGTACCACTCTCATCAAACAACTGTCCTCTCAGCTTGACACAATTCACACCCTCAATGGATGAAAAAGCCTGTGTGCAGATGTGGTCTTCGATTCTGCAATATTCATCATTAAAGTCGGTCTGCAAATCACAGAACATGGACAATTTATATCAATATAGCTTTTCATCTTATTTGTATAATTACAAACTCTATTGCTAACCCCATACAAGCTGAGTGTGTGTGTGTGTGTGTGTGTATGTGTGTGTGTGTGTGTGTGTGTGTGGGGGGGGGGGGGGGGGTATTATTTATACTGTATATTATTGTATTATTTTTCATTTGATCTATCCAATTATTTTCATTCCAGTTTGATCTGGTATTTTTGATGTTTTATGCCTTTGAAACGTGTTTTAAAATAAAGTTATTGTTTTTCTTATTCTTGTTTCTTTTATCATTTTTGTTTTTTTTATTATCAAATTTACTTTTACTTGTAGATACTATTACTAATAATAATAATAATAATAATAATAATAATAATAATAATATACTCAGTTTGGCTACAGTTACATCAATCTATCAATCAATCAAACATTTATATAGCACCTTTTGTACTGATTAGTGCATTGTAAAGTGCGGATAATGTGAACAGGACCAACAATCAGAGACTAACGCACACAAGGACATTCATGCCCTGCAGATGATTTATGCTGCTGGTGATATTTTATTTACATACATGCACCTCCATTTGAGTGATGTTTTGTATCACAATGTTCTGAGATTCATATCAATAACCGGTTTTAACGGGCAAGGGGGGCGAGGGGGGGGGGGGGGGGGGCAGCCAACGTTAAATCATAACTTTAATTGTATAAATCATTTGTAGATTTTAATACACTTAGCCTATGTATGCTGCAGAAAATATTTTTAAAAATTAGATTTAATCAGAAGTCAACGAGGCTTATGCATCTGCCGCCATCTTCCAAATGCAGTCTCCAAACTTGATAGTACTTACACCATTTATAGACACCTGGAATCTAAAAACGGGAGGAGGTTGAAATAGATCCTGCTCGATGGCTCTCTTCAGTTTTTTGTAGTAGTGTAGGGGATTCTCGAATCTCACTGTAGCCTTCGAGTCCTTCACAGTCAGATTGAATGGAGGGAAATCTAACTCGCCTGCAAAGAGATCAAACTGTTATCTCTGCAAGGGAAAGGATGCAAAATCAAACACTTCTTATTTGAAAATCTAGGGAATTACATCTGATCTAAATAAGCATATTTATACATTCACATATTACTTACATTTTATATGAGCTGTCTTTTCATATTTATAGGTGAATGATTTAGACGACACTGGTACAGACTGGTTGCCTCCCTGTATGGCCGTTACATTGACATAATTATAGCCCATGTAGTGCTTTTCAGATTCCCAGATGTAGTTGCTCAGATCATACTGATGGTCTGTGGTTTCATTCTCATGTTTCCTTCCTTCCCTTAAATAAAAGCAAGAAAAACAGCAGATTAATCCTTCATGTTACTTGTTTTACTAATAAATCAATCCATTATCATAATTAGAATCTGCTGTATGCATTTTCTGCTACCATTGGTAACAGAAATTGTTTGGAAATCAGCAACTTGTGTCTTGTGTCATAGGTTTACGTTAAAACATTTTAAACATGTAATTACATTTTACTGTTGATTTATACCAAAGTTATATTTTCTTAATTGGACTTGAGTCTTACTCAGGAGTTCCTAAGATTTTCACCCCGAATCTGGTTTGCGGTTCCTGCTTGCTGTATTCCCAGTGGACTGTGATTTGGAGATTTTGGCATCTCACGGTCACGTTTGTTGGAGGTGGAACTGCAATAAAGATTATAGAAAACACCAATAACTAAACATGTAATAGGAAATAACGTTTGGTAACAAACAACTCATTTAGGACCTGTACGGCCCGTGTCTATGTATACACAATGATTACCATGAAATATACCAAGCACATTGATGGTCTCCAGAAAACCTTTTCACTTTGAACAGAAACTTTTGTCGAGCACCAGCCTCGGGACAAAATGTCAACTATGCAAATAACCACACATTAGTCCAACTGTCAGACTTCCCTTTTGATTTGATTGATTTAACTTTTAATGGCATTTTCTCAAGTGTAGGACTGGCTAACCATGTGTCATGTAGACCCAACAGTCTGCCATAGTTCAGTCCATCCTTTGATCAACACTCCTTTAACAAGATGGAAAAACCCAGTGAAATCACCTGCTGACGTTCACTTGAAACCAATCGTCAATATGTTGCCACACCCAGGACAAGTTTCACATTGTTAGTTCCGCTAGTTGCCATAATGTTTATGGCTCTAGCCAACATTTACATATTGTGGGGTTTAAAAACAGCCTCTAAGCTGAGCTTTTAAGTCTTGTTAGAAACAGTAAGTGCTCACATTTGTTTTCCTACCCAACTGCTAGTTGGGTAGGAAAACAAATGTGAGCACTTACTTTACCTCATCTGACAACTCATGAAGGTTGTATGATAACAGTTGGTCATGTGAGAGTTTAAAATACTATACATTGACAAAAATTACAATATTAAATTTGGGTTTAATTACATTGTATGACAGTAAGTTTCCCGGTCATAATTATGATTGGAGGATGATTTTACAAGCTTGGAAACTCATAATCAGTAACAAAGAAGTATTCAGATCCACTAACATTATGTTATAAATCATATCAAGGCCACTAAACATCGACAACTTTGCCAGAACAAAAGCGTTTACTATCATATTAGTTAGAGGTGTGAAGGTCAGGACAATTTCGACCAAACAATTCCAGTTAAAGTGTCATGAAAGGCCTCGATCTTTGTTCTACATAACACAGTGCTGTGGTGACAGACGGCTGGCTGGCAGCAACAAGGAAACAGCCAATAAAACAACAGGTATATAAATTCACACCATAGTTGCCCTTCAACATTCCACTCAGGTCAACCGTCATTGTTTAATAGCTACTGCCTCAACTGTCTCAATCTTAGTTAGACATCTCTTAAAAGGACGGGTTCAAATTTTTTCAAGTCTGTCTCAAAACAACAATCAGGAGCCCACATGAAGATTGAAACATGTTTTTCTTGCTGTAATCATTCCTCCTGTTCATACTGACCATTAGAAGATCCCTTCATAATGCACTTACAATGGAAGTGATGGAGGACAAAAATCCACAGTCCTCCTTCTGTGCAAAAATGTATTTAAAAGTTTATCTGAAGCTAATATGAAGCTTCAGCGTCCAAATGAATCAAATCAAGTAGATATCTTTCAACGTTACAGTCTTTTTAGTGCCAAAGTCCCTCTTTTTATTACTATACTTCCACCGCAGCTCAACAGGGAAACACTGTCCGAGGAAACACAAAGAGGGAATTTGATGCTAAAAAGACTGTAAATGTGTCAGATATCCTCTTGATATGACTAACTCAGACTGCTGAAGCTGAATATAAGCTTCACATCTACTTTTAAATACATTTTTGCACTAAATGACTGCGTGGACACTAGGGATGTGCCTGAATATAAATACATTATTTGGCAAAGCACAAATTGTTTCATACAAACATTTAAAAAATGATTTGTTGAGGGTGTTCCCCAGAGATAAAGCTGAGCTGCTCACACAAGCAAAGTGCTCCTAAGGGACTCTCCATGACCTTTTATTCCCCTTCTCCTTTCCACAAAGTTAGGTTGTAAAAAATAGGCAATAAATGAAAAGCGCAAAGCAATAATTGCCTTTGACGTCCTTCCCTACACATTACACGGTGTGCTGTCTCTGTGTTATGGGTGTATAAATATGAAGAGGTCTGTCTGCATGAGGTGATGAGTAGAGTTTTAAAGCTGATGAGTAAAGCTCAGTAATCAGCGCAGTCGTCTATGATCTGGGAGACTCCAGTTCAAGACCGGATATGGGGACCTCCTTTGTAAGGTAGTTTATTCATGAACACTTATTGTAACACTTTAATTTTCTAAAATTAAAAGTGTCATAAAAACAGGATTTTTAAGCCTATTTCCACTTTTATTCAAATACAGATACAAATAATTTTGCTGTCTCAACAAATACAAACACTGGGATCTCATCCCTAGTGGACACGCAGTAGATTTTGGCCCTCATCACTTACATTGAAAGCACATTTAAAGGGGATCTTTTAATAGTCAGTATGAACAGGAGGAATGATTACAGTGAGGAAAACCTCTTTCACTGTTCATATGGACACCTGGCTGCTGTTTTGATGTGTTCAGGTGCAGATTATTGTCTGTGGATGGGTTGAGGTTGGGGCTCTGTGCAGGCCAGTCAAGTTCCTCCACACCAAACTGTGTAAGCCATTTCTTTATGTCGCTGGGTTTCTCATGTTGAAACAAGACAGATTATTCCTCCAAACTGTTGAAGATTTTCCTTCATTGGAACTGAGGGGCTTAGTCCAGGGGTATACAAGTCTTAGCAGTCCACTAAATAAATGTACACTGCATCAAATGTCCAGTAAGGGTGCATTACATGATATTACAGTACAAAAACTCCAGAACTCTGTATTAATGTGACGTGACACCTTCACTGTATAACCAAGTCCTCAAACATGGACATCGAAAGGAGTCTAAGTGTTCATTAGTGAGTTCTTCACTGCATTCATTCTGGTTCAGTTTTGTGGTTCTTACCTCCATGTTTTTGGGATAGTTTTCACATATTTGGTGTCTTAGTGGTGTTTTGTGTTCCCACTCTTCATTATGGCCACTGTTTCATTGCAAATCAAGCACAATGGTCTCTTCCTTCAGCAAAATGAATGTGTATTTCAGTCCAGTGATCCTTTGAATGCATGTTTTTCACTGTCATCCTTTCTTTTTTTTGTATGGGCTAGTTTTGAATAAGACATTTTTCTTTATCAGCCGGATCTGCTGCACTCTGCAACAACCTTACTAACTGTGGTGACTAGTGAGCTGCTGAATGATGACAAGTGAGGTGACGTGATAGCGATCTGTCACGCAAAAATGGGCAAGGTTGCAGTTAAATTTTGTTCCCTGTCCAGATTAAAATGTTATTTGATCCGCTTATGGAGTATGTATGGCCAAACCAGAGAAGCAGCTCCAGAGCAAACTTGCACAAATGTTAGTATACCTTCGGATATACTTTCCTATAATTCCAATTCCAGCATCATTTAATTAAAGGTAAGACATGTGGTCCCCTAAACACAGCAGTCAGTTTTCCCTCAGATACACCATGTGAACAGTTACTAATCATTAATTCTTTCCTGATATCAGTTTGCGGCTTATATATTTATTATAGGCAGGCCGAACCCTCGCCCTTGTCTTTTACAATAGAGATTGCAAACATGTTTTCCCCTCAACCTTTGCTTTATGCACTCTGTGATTCACAGCACTTTATATGAACGTCGGAGTACAGAAATACACTTTTACGATGCATTGTAGTACAACCAAAGTTTTCCATAAAAGTCCACAATAAAAACTCTTATGATTTCTTGCAAAAAAAATACTCAAAATGAAGTTTCATCTCACTGTGGCTGTATGATGTTTTGGGCTGCAATTAATCTATTTTCTTCTTTTCAGATTAGTTGATTAATTCTTTTCTTTAACTTAAGTAAAAGTACTAATACAACAATGTAAAAATACTCCATTACAAGTAAAAGTCCTGCATGAAAAATCCTACTTCAGTAAAAGTACCTTAGTATCAAGCTTAGTTCCTTGAAAGATAGAAAAACAACCTCATCATAATTAGCAGAGGTACTGTCTTGTTGTGTTTCAGAGGAGGAGGGGTAGTCTCTAAACCACTTCTCACTCAGAGTGAGCTATGAAATACCAGCATTTCACAGTGGATGACTGGAAAAAAAGTCCTGTTTACTGATTAATCCAAGTTTGATATTTATGGCCGAACAGAAGGGTGCATGTAAGGACACAATTCAGATTCTTTACTTAAGACAAAGCACCAATACAGCAATGTAAAAATACTCCATTACTAGTAAAAGTCCTGCATGAAAAATCCTACTACAGTAAAAGTACATAAGTATTATGAGCTTGATGTAGTTAAAGTATTGCAGTAAAAGTAGTGGTTTGGTCCCTCTGACTGATATATTATTATATATGACATCATTAGATTATTAATAGTGAAGCATCAGTGTTAGAGCAGCATGTTACTGTTGTAGCTGCTGGAGGTGGAGCTAGTTTACACTACTTTATATACAGTTAGCTAGTTTAGTCCAGTGGTTCCCAACCTAGGGGTCGGGCCCCTCCAAAGGGTCAGCAGATAAATCTGAGGGGTGGTGAGATGATTAATGGGAGAGGAAAGAAGAAAAAACAAAGTTCTGATACACAAATCTGTTTTCAGTTTTTGGACTTTTTCTCTAATCTTTGATTTTTGCTGAAATATTGGATCATTTGAACATTTATTGAAATGAAAGCATGTGAGAAGTTTAGAGGGAAAAATCACTATTTGGTGGAGCTGTTAACAACTCATAGACATGTGAAATGTGACCCCGACTACACACTGCTTTTTGTAAGACGTCAAAAGACAAAAAGGTTTGAAAACCACTGGTTTCATCTTTAACAATGTGTTGTATTTTAAAAGCTTGTTATATTATCCATTGTGTCAAATCTGAAAAGTAACTAAAGCTGTCAAATAAATGTAGTGGAGTAGAAAGTACAATATTTCCCTCTGAAATGTAGTGGAGTGGAAGTATAAAGTAGCATCACATGGAAATATTCAAGTAAAGTACAAGTACCTCAACAGTGTACTTAAGTACTTGATTAAATGTACTTAGTTACTTTCCACCACTGCTGTAATGTCAACAGTGATGATAAACACCCATCACAGGTTTCCAGTTTGTGAAAGACAAAAGCAGCAAGTCCTCACATTTCAAAAGCTGAAACCAACAAGTTTTTGGTGTTTTTACTTCATTTATCAAAACTGAGAGTTTTATTTTTTCTCCTGTTTGTCGAACACATGTAGAAAGTTTAAGTTGGTGTATAGTGATTACAGGCTGCTGTGGAAGATGCTGAGACAGATTATTTCCAAACCAGGTGCAACTGATACATTTTAGAGAAGTCTGAGACACCATTGTTTCTAAGATGAATCAGACTTGGATTATCATCAAGGTCACTAATGAACTCAGCTATAATGGCAGAATAGTTTTGAATATGATTAAAATATGAGGTGGAGTCTAAAAAATACACTCCACAGTAGGAGGGGTTGTGAAAAGTATATAATATGATATTTTATGATTTTACATTAGGTTTTTCTTTATCCTGGGATAAAGGCCTCAGTTTGCTTTGTATTGCTCTTTATGCATTAAATCTATTCACGTTGAACTCTACTGGCTTCAAGTGGGGTTTTTTTTTAGTTTTTCTCTAATAAGTTTTGAGTTTAATGCTAAGTTGTGGGTAGCCTGAAGATTTATTGGCCCATCTGAGGATTTCCCACAACAAGCTGCATTTATGGCATAAAGATAAGCTGCACCTCTCACTTCTGCATTTTTGCTTGCACCAACATTAGAGCTCTTTCTCTTTTGGCGCGGTGCCATGCTCACATTAGCTGACCTGTATCCCAAACGCTCCCACTCTGCAGTAATTTAAAAAGGGACTGATAGCAGCAGCACTTTGTCACGTCAGGAGTTTCCCAGGCAACAGCACAGAGGTTGACTCCTGTTTCGTAACAGAGGCTCCAACACGCATATGATTCTTGATTTCTGAATGAATGGATATATAGCGTTATTTTTGGCATCCAAAAATGTGTTTTTTTAAGCCTGGTGGGGGTTCTTGTTGGCCCAGTGGCCCACCAGGACTGTGCAATCATAGGGAAACACTGAATGGGTCAAAGAACATGTGTTCAGTACTTGGTGCGGATCCAGGAAAAGGAAATGATTTTTTAAAAGTTGCCAGACGACATTTCTGAGTATTTCCATTGCTCTCTCCAAATATCTACAAACATTACACATCGATTAATCTGCAGATTATGTTCACAATTAATCAATTAGTTGTTTGGTCTCTTGGATGTCAGAAAATGGTGAAAAATGTCGATCACTGTATGTCAAAGTCCACGGTGACGCCTTGAAATGTCTTGTTTTGTCTACAACACAAAGATATTCAGTTTACTGTCATAGAAGACTGAAGAAACTAGAAAATATTCACATTTCAGAAGCTGGAATCAGAGAATTGGGGTTTTTATTCTTCTAAAAAAAATGACTTAAAACAATGATGATCAAAATAAATTGCAGATTAAGTTTCAGATCGCCTAATTGATTAATCGACTAAGAACTCTATAATACTTTAGTATAATTAAGTCCACTTACCCTTCTCAGCAGAAACTGCAGTGATGAGAAGCAGCAGAGCAGCGAACCCACCGTCCAGCAGCATGGTTCAGGCCCTCAGCCACTCCGGTTTCCCCCTCAACAGAGAGGAGTCAATCAATCAATCAATCAATAGAAACTCAACTAGACCTGATTGGAAAACATGTGGGGTTTCTGATCATCGCAGGTTCTGATTTTCTTCAATATTTCCTCATAAAACCGTCTGTCAGAGAGCAGCCACGCTGTTGATTCAGCCTTCGGCTGTGTATGTTGTAAACCTGCCGACGAATGACTCAAATTAACTTGTACAATTGGGGAAACACACCTTAATGACGTCACCGGACAAAGAGAAGACTGCTCCTTTTTTTCAAAATAAGAGTTGTAGATAGTTTCAAAAAAAAAAAGATAAGATGGAGAAATGAAGAGGTAGATAAATACACAAGTAGAGGAAAACATGGATGGAAAAAATGAAAGAATGAATATAACAAAAATATGTATACGTTGAGGAATACACAATACAAATAAATACAAATACAAAAAAATAACTTATTTAAAACCTCACTATGTAAATAATATATAAAAGTAAATGTTTAAAATATTGCAAGACATCCAGAAACAATGATATAATTATGACATGGTAGAAACAGCAAGGAGTAAAAACACAAATAAATAAAGAATATATGATGAGATTCATTTTTGTAAAGAATTGTTTTGGAGATTATGTCATTTAGTATTTGTTGGATGTTTTACATGATTTGATACATATAGTCTTTATACTTTTATGTAAATTATTAATAATATAAAATTATTAAAAATATAACATACACAATAATAACGTGATAATGTTATTACAATTGTGTATAAACTTTATTTTGAACGTTAACAGACCCCTTATCAGTGGTATTTGCGCTAGTGTGGTGGGACAAGTTGGCACCAGCTTGCCGGTTACAATGATGATTATCTTTAAATTAAACTTGTCAAGACGCCAAAGGGAGTCAAGTGTAAGGTTTGTCTGACTCCACTGATATGTATGTATGTGTAAGATTTCATGTTATAGGCTAGTGTTTTGTGGTTTATATTTTGCTTGTTTTGTTCGTTTTCTTCTAACAGTTGATAATATTTATTTTCAGTTCCAGTTTATAACGGTTAATAACGTTTATTTTCAGTTTGTTTATAACGGTTACAGAATGTAAACAGTTAGAGCCCGAACAGCTGGTTAGCTGGTTTGCCGTTGCCAAGGCAACCAGGCAGCTCACGGTTGTAGGTTGTAATACATCTCATGTAGAGGATGAATGAGAGATATGTCTTTAATGCTGTTGTTTGACTGAAGTTATGAGGGAAGTAGTTTTATACTGGAAATGATAAGAATTGTAAATAATTGTAGATAATAGACTGATATATATATCTTTCAATGCTCTTATATATAATTGATCATTTTAAATAGCCTATTATATATATATATATATATATATATATATATATATACTGTGATTCTGTTAGTGAAACGGGGGACTATATTAGCCTCACAATTTATAACGCCCCCGTTAAGTTTGTTTTATATTGCTGATAATAGTGACAGCCTACAGTCTCTGCGTTGTGTTGTGATGATGATGATGGTGGTGGACTAACGGCTGACAGTTGGTAGTTGACTCCAACGAAGACACACAGACGCTCCGATGTCGATTCAATGATGACTGTTTATTGCTTACAAGCACTTCGGGATCTGGAGGATACAAGCCCGGTCTCAGTAAAACTATTTCATATAAATAAAATCATAATCAAAGGAAACTTACTGTACTAATGAACGATTTCTGTGGTGAAGCTTAATAACCGTTAAATAACAAATTACAGGGCCAACGGTCTAACCTTGACCAGGATCAAAGACTTACTGTATCCCAAATTATATAAAAGACACTATTGATAGAGATGATTCAGTTCACATAGATAATCACTCTGATTGTCAATATAGTTATAATTAGTAATAAAGTCTCTCTCAGATCAGCTATATATTAATATTTACAGGTTTCCGTTTAACAGTCACACACTCACCTGAGGGATACAAGCCCGGTCTGACTTGTTCCCCCGGTGATGCTTTATAGCTGCATCGTTACCTTGGATACTATGTAGCCAAGTATTAAATATTAAATATAAGATAACAGCATAAAAATATGAAAATAACACAATATGTACACCTTACAACTATTAAATAAGGGTAAAATTACTGACAAAATTATATTCTATATTACAAGATTTTGCTATTAGACATAGTGACCATTTAAAGCTCAAATGATGTATTTAATATAACATGCAAGAGGCAGATGTTACATTAGCATGTTGATTTTAAATGGAAATAGCTAGTTTATGCATGATTACTGTATTTTGAAATATTGATTATTTTACATTATATCGTTATTGTTTTGCATTTTTGTTGTATTGTTCCAACTAAGTTCAGTTGGCAGTTAACGTACAAACAGTAAAGCCACGGAAGATCAACACTCACACTGTGTTTTAATTCGTTCTTTCAGAATAAATTACTTTCTAAAATATGTCACCCCACGAGTGAGCTTCCACTCTACGGGCGTAGCACATTCAGTTTTTTTAATGGGTCTTATTCTTTGTTTTGCATTAATAATCTAATAATTATTGATTCTTTAATTCCTTTCACATCTTACAAATTAACAGACGCTTTTGCAGGTAAATCAACCTAATGAGGGAAGTTGGTTTATGTCACCACCTACAGATCACATGCCAACATGACGTTTATTTACACACTATGGATTTTATACATACACAAACATGTTTTGTCAGTTTTTAAACACTCTCACCTCCACCTAAATATGAATTATCAACTAGGTTTAAAAAAAAAAAGGCAGCTGAGCAGGGGCCCGAGACCCCCAGGTGCCACAAAAGTCCGGGTCTGAAAAGTGAAGCCAATGTGGAAGCACCTTAAACCTGCATTCTCTCTAATGGCCAGTAGGGGGCGACTCCACTGGCTGCAATTAGAAGTCCAATTGCATAGAAGTCTATGAGAAAATGACCCTACTTCTCACTTGATTTATTACCTCAGTAAACTGTTTCCTAATGAGTTTATGGCCTCAATCACTAGTTTCAAGTCTTCTTCAACACAGCATTACGTTTTTGTTGTTGTTGTTTTTAAATTATGGTCCTATTTAATTTAAATTTGACAATAAAGCAGGGTATGTTTCAGGGCATGGCTATATTGTGATTGACAAGTAGCTACCACTGCGACAACGTTGGTTAGGTAATGTAAACATGGCGTAACCCCAGATTCACAGAGTATAGCCTAGCTGTTGCTATTTCAGTGTGTTTCCAGTTAGTGAATGTTAATTGTAATATTTTAGTCGTTTAAAACAGTCTTGTTTAGTGTTTGGTTGGACTAAAAGACCCTCTAAGGAGTAAAATATTAACAGAACCATTTTCCAACCATTGAGATGTTGTTTCATTAGTTTTTCAAGGGTTTGTGTTTTTGGTATTGTGATTTGTTTGGGAATGTCACTAAATAGAATATGAACTAATGTGGGTATGTAGGGAGCTTATCGTACCCCGAGGGTTAATGTGACCATACATACACTGAACATAAGCATCATCATCAATTTAATCCAATTTGTGTGTTAATTTTAAACACAAATTTGATGTGTTTTTATCAAATCAAAAATTATCTAATGTGCCCCCTAGTATCTGCAGAAGTATCCCTCTGGTTGAGAATAACTGCAGGGAACTTACAGACTGTTGTTTATTCTCATTAATATGGATGCAAACCAGCAGATGCAGGAGCAGCACAGTTAGTTCTCCACATAAGCAATAAAACACAAAAATAAATTCAGTGTAATTTAAAAAGATTCCCTGAATTTTTTTTTCAGCTAATTTTGAAGAACAATCTTGCTTCGTACGATGTGTCTGTCGTCCAGTTGTTGTCGTTTGGCCCTAGCTGCTGTGACAAAGCATGTTTATCGCACATCCAACAGCATCCAACTGCAGCAAAGCCTCTTATGGGATTACAGCTGCAGTCTTTTACTGAGTCAGATACTGAGAGGAGAAGAGCGATGTCCACTCACACAAATAATATTCTCTCCAGAAAATCAGCAAAGAGATATTGACCATTATTAAAAGACATTACGCGTAATCTATTCTATGTACATATGTATATATAAATCTGTCCAAATGTACTGAAACTCCTGACAGAACCTGACAAACTTTAAGTCAGGTTTTCATGAGGCTTGGACTTATAACTGCTGCTCTGGTTTCAGTGCATTTATGAGACAAACAGTGGTGTATTATTGATTATTGAGTCTTTGATATTTTGCTTTTTTTTACATAATCAGTGTAAAAATACTCCATAACAAGTAAAAGTCCTGTGTTCAAAGTTAAATTTTACTTAAGTACTGACATCAAACAGAACAATCTGATTCCTTAAAATTAAATCTTTCTCATATATGTAGACATGTGTATGTAGATGGATACAGTAATATGTAAAAAAAAAATAAAAATAAAAATAAAAAAAAATACATAAAATAACATAATAATGAGTTTATAAATTACACTACATTGTTAAAGATTAAACCAGTTATTCAAAACTTTTTGGCTTTTTGCCCACACATATACAACGTATACATACAAGCACTTCTACTTCTCTCTGTCACCAATTTTCCTACAATATCTTTATCTTAATAACCCTTTTAAAAGTCTCTGAAATACCATATATGTTAAGATTTGCAAACATATTACATTTACCCACCATAGGTTTGGATGCATTGGGCGATTTTACTCTTTTCAATTGTTATGTAGTCATTTCTTTATATTGTCTGTATAATTTTCAATTTTTGAAAAAAAATCCTCTAAGAATGCTGCACATAAAGCATGGAATGGCAAAAAATATATAATTGTATTGATATTACCGATGCATTACTGTGTAAGCAGCATTTTAATGTTGTGTAGTTTAATCTATGACAATGCATCATGTAACTATAGCTGTTAAATGAATGTACTGCACTAAAAAGTACAATATTTCCCTCTGAAATGTAGTGTTATAGAAGTATAAGGTAGCATAAAATAAAAAATACTCAAGTATAAATACCTAAAAATTGTACTTAAAGGTCTAATAAATGACATTGAGCCTCACTGGATGTCAGCAAACAACTATTTGCTATGTAAAGACATAGTGGATTAATGGCGACCTGAGCAGTGAATGAAGTCACACTCCCTCTGTATGTGTTGTTATCTGAGCTTCTCTTTTCTTTGTGCGTGCATGTGAGTCCTTCCGTGTCATCCATGTCTATTTCCAAAATGGCGGCAGCTAAACAGATATGGATATAGCTAAACAGATAAAATATGTTTCTGAAAGCATGGGAGGTGAGAAATAGGCAATGCAGAAACAGAATATTGATTCATATTTGATCAGTACTGCCTAGTTTGATAGTTTGATCTGAGTTTCATGAGTTGTCGGCTTTCTTTTTATTTTTTCCAACTTTATTGAGTAAACAACACACACATTTGTTTTGGTCTGAGATGTTGTTGCTATGGTGCAACATCTAGTGGCTGAATATCATGTATTGCAACTTTAATTATGGTATTTGGGTAAATGTACATATATACTTTATAATAAGTGGCTATCTGTAGCTTTTGATGTTGCCAAAAAGTTTATTTTTTGTACACTGTTGTATCAAATTGTTGCAGAAAAATGTACCAGAGCAAAAAACTCTCTTTTGAAAATAAAAAAGGGAGTCAGAGGTCCAAGCAGCAAAGTGTTCTTTAATGCCGGCAAAAAAGGGGAGCAATCAGCACTTTTACAACGAACCAAATCGCTCCGAAGGTTTTTTCTTTGGGGCATTGTTTTTATGCCCTTGGGTCGGCTTAGGTCACACCTTATCATCCACCCTCCCTAATTTTTGACCAGTTATTATGTTACTTTTATCTCCGTCACTCGTTGTTGGTCAAAACTCTTCAAAACAGGTTTTGAGCTGTTTGAGGATATGTACTGGCATATTCAATTCTACCTGATTATATCTAATTTTTATATTGTGGGAATAAGTATTGGGAATCATTTTACACCATTATTGCCAAGTTGTCTTCTGGCCTTTTATTTTTTTTATAAGTTATTCTAGTCATTTTACACCCTTATTTCTTGATTTCCTCCAGAGAGTATTTTTTTAAAAGGTGAAGACTTTAATGCAGACCCAAGCAAAGTGACATGTAATACAAACACACTCAAATTTCTCCAGTGTATGATTATGATTCTTCTACCGTGCCTCTATATGTACATTGTGATTAAATATGGTTCATGAGATTATAACTACACCAATACAAATTGTATCACACTAGCCCTTATTGCTTATAAACTTATAAAATCAATCTGCATAGCTTAATATTGTCTTTAAGCACACCAATGACTTTTAATGAAAATACACCACAACACATTCAAGACTGGACTGATGCACTCTTGAAAATAGCTAAACTTGAAAAAGTACTTGACATGAATATAGGCTCTCTAGATGAGTAAAACTCAATATGGTCACCCTCCATAGCAGCCATGTCTGAAGACTAGAGATGGAAAATTAATCAATTAAATTGTTTAATTTTAATGACACATGTAATCAGACAGTAAGATCATTTGCAGAGACGAACTCTTCCTACTTATTTTCTTGTTTTGTCTTGCTATTTATTGATTTATTTATTATTGCTGTTGTTTGTTTGCTGGTTCACTCGCTGGTTTTTTGGAATAATTGTTTGCGTATGTTGTTGGATTTTTGTTTGTTTTAGTTCATAAAAAGACATTTAAAAATAATAATAAATACATAGATATTTTGCACTACAGAAGACAAGACAAGCATTCCTTTATAAACAATTTCCCTCTCATCTAGTTAATCCAATATCTCATGCAAGGTTTTAGAGGCCGACAACCACTAAAATAAATAAATAAATAAACATTTAGCCCAAAAGAGAGAAATATTGGAGAAACATTCAAATTCACAAATAGATCTGAAGCGAGAGCTGTGTGACAGTTGGTAGAAAGAGGAAAAATCTGTATACATGCTGGTGTCAGTCAGGGCAGTGGGATTATTCAGGGAAACATCAGTGGTGTCATGACAGGTCTGACACTACCCATGATCCTCCACTCTGCCTCTATACGCTCAAACAAACATATTTCTGTCCACTCTGCTCGCCACGTGAGCAGTAATTACAGCTGCCGTCTGCCCGCCCCGAGCCAGTAATCCTGCAGCGACAAATCCCACCCGCTTCCCCCGAGCGCCAAGCATCCCGCTGGGTAGATTCCAGACAGATGTTGAACCTGACAGCTGGATTGTAGACATGTTAGTGTGAGTCTTGATCTGGACACATCAGCATTGGTTCCAGCATCAACATCTGGACTTGCGCACCTGACACAATTTGTTCAATTAAGAGAAAGATGGCATTGATATGAGGTTTTGGAGTAACAAAATATGTATTTAAAGTACACTGTAGTAAAAATATGTGGCACTGATACTTCAGTATTTGTACTTCAGGATATTTTCACTACAGCCAGTACAAACAAATAAATGGAGGCCCCAATTTAAGGCCGGGTGAAAAGTGCTGGAAAAAACTAAATTACCTGTTGGTCATCCGATTTATGAATATACATGGCCAAAAGTATGTGGACACCAGAACAAAGTATATGGAAACTTGAACATTATACTACAGCTGCAACAATTAGTCGATTATATTATTTTGATTATTAAATCAAGTTGTTTTGAGTCATTTTTGAATAAAAACTGTCCAAATTCTCTACCTCCAGCTTCTCAAATGTGACTATTTTCCGGTTTCTTTAGTCCTCTATGACAGTAAACAGAATATCTTTGGGTTGTGGACTGTTGTTTGGGACAAAACAAGATGTTCTAGGATGTTATAGGCTTTTGGAAAAAATGATCAACATTCTTCACCATTTTTTGCCATTTTATAGACAATTTATTAGTTGTAGCCCTACATTACAACCACATCATGTGATAAACCATGTCCACTTATCTGCTGCTATAATAGCCTCCACTCTTCTGGTTTCAAGCCTTCCAACAGATTTTGGAACCTGGCTGCAGCGTTTTGTTCCCATTCAGCCATCATGTTGGGCAATAAGACCACTTCATCCCAAAGGTGTTGGACAGGGTTGACGTCAGAGCTCATGGAAGACCATTTCTTTATGGAGCTGGATTTATGCACGGGGACATCATGTTGAAACAAGAAAGAGACAAACACGAAGTGGGGACACATAGTTGGAAAGTTTTCTTGCTGTAATCATTCCTCCTCCTCATACTGACCATTAGAAGATCCCTTCATAATGTACTTACAGTGTAAGTGATGGGGGACAAAATCAACAGTCCTCCATCTGTGCAAAAATTACATTCTTTTTACTCTTTGTGTTTCCTCGGACAGTGTTTCCCTGTTGAGCTGCGGTGGAAGTATAGTAACAAAAGGAGGGACTTGGGCACTAAAAAGATTGTAACGTTGAAAGATATCTACTTGATTTGACTCATTTGGACGCTGAAGCTTCATATTAGCTTCAGATAAACTTTTAAATACATTTTTGCACAGAAGGAGGACTGTGGATTTTGTCCCCCATCACTTAGATTGATAGGAGTGTGTAAATGTCCAGACTGTTGTTTTAACACACACTTGAAAAGTTGAAACTAAGGGGCCCAAACCAGGAAAAAGAGCCCAAAATTTCACTAAAATATGTGGACAGTGTTGTCCAGGTCCTCCAGGTCATAAAGATCACTCAATATGCAGTAACCAAATTTATCTAAACACACATAAAACACTGAGGCAATGAGGCCAATAAGCACACAGCTCGACCCAGACAGGCTAATCTGCAACAGTGTAGGAAGGAGTTTATCACTGACCTCAGTGTAATCGAGTGTAACACAGTTGTTTGTTGTTTTTGTTTTTTTGATTACTCAGTCAGAAACCTGTTCCATGATAATCCATCTGTCCAGTTATTTCATCTGCTGAAAGCAGGGGAGCCCAGATTAACCTTGATTGATTAAAAAGACAAAAGTCGCTGCTTAATCACAACTAAACACTCAACATAACTGGAATGAGACAGCTTTCCAAGAAAACCTCACAATGTGCATGTGTCCCGTATGTGCATAATACTGATTCAAAGGTGGAAACATTTACATTTCAACAATGAAAGTTAATAAAAGAGTATAAAGAGATGATCTGTTCATAACACTGAAGCTCCAATTTCGATTTTCTTCTCGTTTTATGTTTTTGTTTGACTGTCCTCATCAACCTTTCTGATGTCTGAACAAGTCCTCCCTATGAAATGAACTGCTCAAGTACTGTACTTAAGTACAATTTTGAGGTACTTGAGTATTTCCATGTGATGCTACTTTATACTTCCACTCCACTACATTTCAGAGGGAAATATTTTACTTTCTACTCCACTACATTTATTTGACAGCTTTAGTTATTTTTCAGATGAAGATTTGACACAATGGATAATATAACAAGCTTTTAAAATACAACACATTGTTAAAGATGAAACCAGTGGTTTCCAACCTTTTTGTCTTTTGACGTCTTACAAAAAGCAGTGTGTAGTTGGGGTCACATTTCACATGTCTATGAGTTGTTAACAGCTCCACCAAATAGTGATTTTTCCCTCTAAACTTCTCACATGCTTTCATTTCAATAAATGTTCAAATGATCCAATATTTCAGCAAAAATCAAAGATTAGAGAAAAAGTCCAAAAACTGAAAACAGATTTGTGTATCAGAACTTTGTTTTTTCTTCTTTCCTCTCCCATTAATCATCTCACCACCCCTCAGATTTATCTGCTGACCCTTTGGAGGGGCCCGACCCCTAGGTTGGGAACCACTGGACTAAACTAGCTAACTGTATATAAAGTAGTGTAAACTAGCTCCACCTCCAGCAGCTACAACAGTAACATGCTGCTCTAACACTGATGCTTCACTATTAATAATCTAATGATGTCATATATAATAATATATCAGTCAGAGGGACCAAACCACTACTTTTACTGCAATACTTTAACTACATCAAGCTCATAATACTTATGTACTTTTACTGCAATACTTTAATTACATCAAGCTCATAATACTTATGTACTTTTACTGCAATACTTTAACTACATCAAGCTCATAATACTTATGTACTTTTACTGCAATACTTTAACTACATCAAACTCATAATACTTATGTACTTTTACTGCAATACTTTAATTACATCAAGCTCATAATATTTATGTACTTTTACTGTAGTACTTTTACTTAAGTAAAGGATCTGAATACTTCTTCCATCACTGATTATGAGTTTCCAACTTGTAAAAGTGTTAACATCATCCTCAAAGTCATAATTATGACTGGGAAACTGTGATTTTTTTGCAAGTTTCAATCTATCTGACTTGGAACTTCATAATGGATTATATCAGCCAAAGTCTGTCATTCAGTGTAATTAAACCCAGTTAGTTAACCACTGGAGGACATACAGAAGTGTCCCAAATCTTGAATAAAAAAGTCAGACTGAAAACAGAGCAGGGTCAAAAGTGAGGAAAAACATTGGATGTTTGGTTGAGTCAGTTGCAGTGTAAATAGAGCCTTACTGACATCCAACATGTAACATGTCACAAACAAGGCGTGCTTAGACATCAATTAACATCAATAGTGTGAGGGTGTGTGTGTGTGTGTGTGTGTGTGTGTGTGTGTGTGTGTGTGTGTGTGTGTGTGTGTGTGCAGTGTGACAGCCGTCCTCATCTCTCCATCAGCAGTCAGAGCTTTATGGCTTCTTTAAATCCTCTGATTGAAGGCGTGTTGAGGATTTAGGCCAGAGTGAGTTAAGATTCTGCTGATTTGCAAATCTGGCTGGAAAATCAGACTTCAGCTCCGGCTGTGTTTCGTGACTGTAACAGACTCTATCAGGCTTCTTAAGCTTCTATGTGACATCCCATGAAGGCTGTGGTAGTTTTCTCTGCTGATACTGACTAAATATATTTATAATAATACATAAATATTCAGATCCTTTACTTAAATAAAAGTACCAATACAATAAAAATACTCTGTTTCAGGTAAAAGTCCTGCATGAAAAAAATCCTACTACAGTAAAAGTACATAAGTATTCTGAGCTTGATGTAGTTAAAGTATTGCAGTAAAAGTAGTGGTTTGTAGTGGAGTAGAAAGTACAATATTTCCCTCTGAAATGTAGTGAAGTGGAAGTATAAAGTAGCATCACATGGAAATACTCAAGTTAAGTACCTCAAAACTGGACTTAAGTAAATGTATTTAGTTACTTTCCACCACTGGTCAAATATTATTTTTATACTTATATACTTAAATTATGAGTTGTTATTTCCACACTCCCAGATACAACCACCTGCTATTACAGTCCATATTTGGGTCGTGTGATGACAACTGGGAAGACTCTATGTGCTGATGAAGACCATGAGATGTGGTTGAAAGCTCCACAAAAGCTAGTAAGTAAACCTTGAGTTACAGTTATTTTGTGACGATACAACATGTGGCCTCTTTGGGAAAAAAAAGACATTTCATTCAGGATGTTTATTCAAGGTCCACTTACAAGCTTTTTTTTTCCTGGGCTTTCCAACCACATCTGACATTCTTCGCCAGTGAACAGAATTTGACCCTTTTGTCACGGAGATGGTTTAGTTGTCATCATCATCATCATCTCCATGACAACTGAGCGAACTCCACCTGCTGATGAAGAATGTGAGATGCGGTTGAAAGCAATGGAAAAGCTAGTAAATGGACCTTGAGAGCTTTTAGATTATTTTGTCCAGTTGTGTGTGGTGTTATATTGTGTTCTTTGTACTTTGAAAAGTGGATAAAATTTTTAATTACTAGTAATATGAAAGAATATAATAATATAAAACTGTAAGAACAGTTTGGGGTTTTTTATAAGAATATAAAATTAAGATTTAAAAAAAAAGCGTCCTCCTGATTCTTATGAATCTTTTTCCACAGATCAAAAATGATTTGCACCCTGACACTGACAGCGATGACCTGACCTTCCTAACACCGAGGCATTTAATAGACAATGGAACGTGCGGATAAATCCCGTGCTTAATCTATCCTATAGATTATTTAATCAAAACACATTTTCAGGTATTTTCTCTCTCATGTAATATTTCAATGAGGATTAATATAAGGAGGCTGCACGCCAGCCGCTGATAACACCAGTGTCTCCAGCTGACTGGTGTGCTTGGTGCGTGTATCTCACAGATCTGCTGCTTTAGGTTTTAGGTTTAACACACACACACACACACACACACACACACACACACACACATACACACACACACAGTCAGGTTTCTGTCACTTTCATTTTCTGGAGACTTACCTTACACCCAAACTTACCTTTACTTTAAATCAAGTCTTCACCCTAAAATTAATGATTTATATTATGGGGACTTGCTTTTTGTCCCTAAAAGCAAGGCGAGTCCCCACATTTGACTGTGTAAACAGATTTATGTCCCCACAACATGAGGAATACCTGGTACACACACACACACACACACACACACATACACACTCCAGCAGATGTTTCACATCATCAGGCCCGTCTGGCGCTGCCGTGCAAACCTGGCAGTTTCATATATATTGTAATGGAGACGCTCGATGGACAATTACAACCGAGCAGCTACCGCAGCTTGACATTGAAGTACTTTAAAGAAGTGCTTCTCAAACTTTTTTCACATCAAGGACCCCTAAATCTGATTTTTGCTTTTAGATGTTTTATTACAGAAAATGTATGAAACCCATGAACAAAATAGTCATACATTCTGTCATTGTATTCCTTATGGATGGAATTATAGTGTTAATAAATTATTCCCCTTTTTGCTGAAGACCCCCTGGAACGTCCTCATGGTCCCGTGGGAGGCAGCAGAAGAGGAGGGACTTTGCTTCTGTAGGAATTCTGAGGGAATTATGAATTATTATTGTGCACAACTCTAACATGAAATTATTTGTCCAGCGACATAACTCATATTAGAGTAGATATAATAATAGGGAAATAGTCCTCCTTGTTGGCCACACAAGAGAGGTCGATTAGAATTATGATTGTTATTCATCTTAAATATGATTTTGCGAAGGTTTAGGTCTTTTAAGGTTAAGTGACTGAGATGCAAGCACAAGAAAACACAAACAAGTCCACTTTATTTACGTACACATTTATTACTAATACTACAACTACAAATACTAAACACTACAACGTTTTACAGACAAGACACAAGAGGGAAAGGGAAACTGGTGCACAAGGCTATGGCTAGTGAATGATTGAAATGTATGATGTAGAGTTATCTATTGGGTAGCTGGTATGAGAGACCTGATAAACAGATACAATGACTGTTACCTGAGCAGCAGTGAGTCAAATCAATGGTACGACAGCTTAGTTCTGAATTACCAATTGAATTTACAAATCATGAAAGCACCAGGGTTTAAGCAAGTTGATGAAGGTTTTGTATAATTGCTTGCTCCCTGGGGCGGCTTCTTGTGGAGAATGGAGTCCGATGTGCTGGGATGAGGAGCTGGAGTCTGGATCTTGTAATGATGAGTGAGTCGGCCGGTCTGAACATGAAAAGATCCCATTGGAAGAGAGCTCCTGGATTATGCTGTCATGCTCCCCTAGGCTTGATCCTTAACTTATGACTCTAGACTTTTGAGGTTTCACCTCCTATTGTTCTGAATCACAACTTCAAACTAGCAAAATGCAAGCTTTACACTGAAATGGCAGAAAGCAAGACGACAAAGACAAAATCAAGAAGAAACCAGCAGCCAGCAACCAGCCCAAAAGCAGTGGCTTAAAAACAGCACAGAGTCTCAGATAAGACACGGTTTTAAACTTTCGGTCTGCCCGCCCAGAAGGTGCATCCCGGCCAATCCCAGGAGTTGCAGAGTTCTGGGGGAGCAGAGTCAGTCCTGTTCAAATTTCATGCACAAAGCCAAACCGACAATGAACTGATCTACTAACAAGTAAGCTAGCTTGTTGTGCTACATATCACAATCTCTTAATTTTGTACTACGTTGTAAAGAACAAAGTCAAGAGATTGTGATATGTAGCACAACAAGCTAGTTAAGTTGTAGACAGAACCGTGTTACACAGAACTACTCTCTGGAGACTGAAAACGTGATCACTGTTTTTAGTCTTTGGAGCCGTTTCTAAACAAACTAACATGACCAAACTCTTCATGATGAAGGAACATGTTACCCAGTGCAGCGGTGTGGCTCATTGATGTGTTTTATAATAGTTTTTGGACAACAGAGGAGGTCTACGGCACAGAGGAATAAGATATATCAGGCTTTGATACACACACAAAACTCGTTAGTAGATCAGTTCGTTGTTGGTTTTATTGAAGATTTGTTGACAATAAGAAAAATATAGAGAATCTCCAGCCTTATCCTTTAAATTCTTCACCCTAAAATTTAATGATTTACACTATGGGGATTTGCTAAAATACAGATATGTGATATATAAACAGGTACTGTATATGTCACCTGAATACAGAAGTACACATACACACACATACAGGAATGCAACAGCTGTGTAATTTTACTATCAGTGTGGTTTTTTTTTTCCTCAAGTGTGTTCCACGTGCTTGAGATTTGATCTGGAGAGGAGTCACGCCTTTTTCTGTCACCAAGCTTTACTGGCACACAAACTGGACGCACACACTTACACACACAAACACACACACATACTATATACATGCACACACACTCTCTCCTATGATATAGGCCAGCTGCATAGCTTTAAATCCCATCATTGGCCTGAATCATGTTGCTCTGCTGCATGTGTGTGCATGTGAGCAGCTGCTTAGCTGCTGGCCCCTCCCACCACCCTCGCTGCCCACCTCTGGGAGCAACCCCACCCATCTCACCCTGGGCTCCCAACACCCCCCCCCCCCCCCCCCCCGCCCCAACCAACCAGCCTCCCTGCTCTGTTTACTCCTGAAACTCCTGGACTAACAACTGGATGCTTTAGCTGATCACCATCTACCATCTTTACACATATTTCTCTACCCGTCCGTCCAACCTACCACCGTCACCTGAGCATGCGGGTGCTACTGGAGAGCAGCTGGATGAGGTTTGGACCAGCTGGCAGAGGGTCGTACGACTGGGTGACAGGATCACCTTCAACACAGGAGAAGCAGGTGTGTCAAGTTGTAGTTCTGCACTGTGGTCACTCTGACAGACATAAACCTTTACCTTAAAATCTCCCCACATGTTTAAAAATGACAGTAAATTCCATTTCACGTTGTGTTTCTGCTCGTTTCAGGGTTTAACTGAAGCTACTGAGTCAAACCACTGAAGCTGCACCACTGAATCAAATGTAAAATATTTTTAGATGTTCTTTCTATTCATCAGCGAATATGCAGAGGATGTTTTATTTATAGTAACATAATTTTATTTATATATCATGTGGAGACAAGCTGAGAAAATCAGTTGAAAGTGTTGATGTTGGGCAGAAAAAACTGTGAATTATTAGTATTTAAAGTGTCATACATATACTTCCTTTTTTTTAAAAAAAGGCACAAAACTGAGTTGGGATTAAATCACCTACCTGTAAATAGATTGTAGCTTTATTTCCTACATTTTTCTGCATGTGTAAATAGTGAAACAATTCTTTTTACGACCTTGAACTGTTAATATGTATTATATAATAATATTTTACGTAATTATCACTAAAGATTAGCATATTTTTAGCTTCATACTTTGGGTTTCAAGCTTTAAATGGACAAATGCTAACTTAAATTTAGAGCTTAGTTTGTGCTTAAAATAAGGATATAATGTATGTGGAGTGAGAATCGTTTTAAAAGGTGCAAAACAAAGTAAGGAAAAATGAACCAAAATGACCCTGAACTCCTCTACCTTTCTTAAAATTCAGCCTAAAATATCTGATACTTTATGTTCAAAAGCCTTTGGATCTTATAATAACATCCTGTGACTTAAAATAATGTTTAATAATAAAATATCAACATAAATAATATTTTTTTATCCATGAAACATGCATTAATAATGATGAATCTACCTGTGCTGCAGGGTTGAAGACGTAAAGACTGTTGTATTATTAGTTAAATCATCCACCTGCACTAATTATTACACTAGAGACTCTAGAACTAGAACTAGAGTTTCTCAACCTTTGACTCTGGACCACTTGAGGTCACTAAAAATGCAGTTGAGGGTCACAGTAGATTTCTAAAGCTGACAAACTGTACTGACATTTGTTTGATATATAACTGATTTAAAATAGTTTGAACACAATCTGGTGGAACTTTTTGCTGTGGAAAATAGAATAAAAAGGGTAATTATATCACTCTCAAATTAAAATCTACAACAGCTCTCCATTTACTGGATTTAGCAAACATCTTGGGCCAAAAAAATAGACTTTTAGTGATCCAACACGTGAAATTCAGTCTGCAGAAAGTCTACTCTGTGTCTGTGTTAGATTTATAAATACTTTGTTATTTAAAGTGATGAAAGAGTGAGGTGCAGCAGATTTTAGAGCTGACAAAACATACTAGAATTTGAAAAGACATAAAAGTGTCTGAATTCGTCTGGCATGAATGAAACATGAAACAGCCCTCTCTGTGTTCCTCTTTGTCGCTTCAGAGTCTTTTAAGCCTCACACACACACACACTCTCTCTCTCAGATTTTAGTTTGATGCGAGAGCAGCCGGGGGACACTCAGACGGATTGAGAATTAAAACTGTCCAGTACTGTAGAGGAGTCTGCAGGGTGCTGGGTCATCCAGGCAGCATTAACTAATTGCTAGAAAAACTGAGGCAGGGGGAATTTGGGACACTGCGAGCGGACGTAAGCAGCGCCGCCAAATGTTGTTTTCTCACAGCTTCTTGTCGGGATCAAACACAGACTTTGTGATGTTTGTAATGCCTGATCAGTGACTCGGTTCACTCTCACAGAGGATCACTCTGAATCTGGTTTCTGCAAATCAAAGACTAGTGGAGTCCAGAGAAACAAAACTGTCTTGAATGATAAGAAAACCAAAGAATCCAGAACACCAGTCACCTGAACTCACTTTAATAACACAACGTTTTGACCCTCAGACCTTCACCAGGCAAAATTCATACAGACAAACAGCTCCATCCATATAAAGGCTATCTGCTTTTTCCCTGGAAAAGTCACCAGCAACCTCTCCCAGTATGCATATAAATAAAGGTCAATGATCAGGATATTGAGCTCTTACAATTGTAAACATACATTATAAATTTACCAATATTATAGAAAGTTGGTTACATTATACAATAGGGCCCTTGAGGGATGTTAGATAAGAATATTGGTCAGGTGTCCATATGAACAGTGAAAGAGGTTTTCCTTGCTGTAATCATTCCTCCTGTTCATACTGGATATTAAAAGATCCTTCAAATGTGCTTTCAATGTAAATGATGGGGGACAAAATCCACAGTCCTTGTTTTGTGCAAAAATATATTCCAAAGTTTATCTTAAACTAATATCAGGCTTCAAATGTCAATCCAGTCAAGTGGATATCAGCCAAAGTCTACAATGCAAAGAAAATATAAGAAGAAATCATATAAAAATTGCAAGGGGAAATATACATATATATGTCTATATATACATATCAATATGTCTGAGGACAGAAATGTCTTATTAAAGGATGAGGCTGGTGATTTTCTATATTTTTCAACAAATCTCATGTGCAGAGCCAAATCAACAATGAACTCATCTACTAACAAGTATTGTGTGTGTATCCAAAGCCTGATATATCTTATTCCTGTGTGCCGTAGACCTCCGTTGTTGTCCAAAAACTATTATAAACACGTCAGTGAGCCACACCGCTGCACTGGGAGACATGTTCCTTCATCATGAAGAGTTTGGTCATGTTAGCAGTTTAGAAACGGCTCCAAAGACTAAAAACAGTGATCACGTTTTCAGTCTCTGGAGAGTAGTTCTGTGTAAGGCAGGCACTACTGAGCATGTGCGGGAACACGGCTCTGTTTACAGCTTCGCTAGTTTCTTGTTCTTCATATCACAACCTCTTGACTTTGTACTACATCTTATGTTTCTCAAAGAACTTCAACAACAAAGTCAAAAGGTATTAAAGCCAAAGTATTAAGTCAAAGTATTAAAGCAAAGACGGGATTATGTTTCAGAGCGTGTTTGCAGTATGTTAGTGTAGACTGGGCTGAATCTTTGCCTTTGTTTTCATTTCTAAGTGAGTGTAATAAAACTGTGGATTTTCATTCAACCTGTGTGATCATCGTCTTCTAATGTCTCTCCCAGTCAACCAGACTCCATTCTAATATTTTCAGTTTTATAGTTGGTGAGTAAAATGCTATCACAAATAGAAATGATGGCCAAAGCTTAGACTTTTATCAGATGCTTTTATCAGAGGCTGGTGTATAAAACTATAAGGCATAAATGTGTTAATGTATAAATGGTTAGTAGGGTGTAGTGACAGTTTTTTATCATTTCAGTTTGAGCCACTTGGTCGCCTTTTTAGTTCGTTGTTGTCTTAACGCGTTTCAGTTTCTTAACATTCCACCGTGCATCCATCTCACATTAACGGGTTGCTCACAAATCCATACAGAGTCAGAAGAATAGTTTGACTTGTCTCTCCAAGCAGACATGAATGATCCTTTTACACAGCAAGAATGTGTAAAATCCCTCTGTAGACCAAAATTATAATCCAAAGGAGTATTTTAACAAGTGTAATCCAAAGGAAATATTCCAAAGGTCCAAATCAACGGTTAAAAAAGCTGCATGAGCCAAACGAACAGTAGGTAACATCCTTCCCTCACTAACTGCTGACTAATCAGCTTTTTACTTCTAAATTATAACACTAGGAGGCAAACTTTACCACTAATGACCAAGTAATACATCCACAGTGTACTTGAAACATCAGCAGCTAACAGCAAAAACATCATAATTAGTCAACAATTATCTTAATATAGAGTTTACAGCAATAATACAGTATATTATGATGACATTTGGCTCTTTAATAAGGAGTCAAATAAAGGTTTTTCTTTTTAATCAACCCTTGTTTTTGATCTCCAGAGCTACAACTGGAATGACCTGGGAGAGGACAGAAAGCCAGAGCTGGTGGTCTACGTGGTCCTCCCTATCGTCTCCGTCCTCCTGCTGGCTCTCCTGATGGGCCTGGTCTACCGCCGATGCTCCCGCAGCAAGCTGAACCTGGCCAACATCATCGCTCTGGACCTGGAGGACGCAGAGAGCAGCGCTGAGTTCCTCTCCTCCCTGACCAGGAACGTCGAGCGCCACACCAGTACCAGCTCAGACGGATCGGACGGGGTCTTCGTCATGGTCTACCTGCCTCCGCCCTACGAGGACACGCTCAGCAAGATCACCCGAGCCGCCAGCCTCTCCAGCTCCAAGGACGCAGAGTCGATAAAGATAGAAGATCTGGAGGCCAAGTTGTGTCCGGAGCTCAAGTCCAGCGGTCGCTATGTGTGATTAGTTTTGATGCTGCAGTGTAAAAAGACTTAATAACTCCAATATTTGGTGTTTTTTTAACTTCGTTGTCTGTAAATTATACTTATTTAATTATCATCCATATATGCAGCTCTACAGAGACTTTCAACCTCTTTTAGATCATAGTTTTGGTTTCATGGTACTTTTACTGTATGGTTCAGTCTCTGCTCTCATAACCTCATTTCCTCTGATAAACCCACTCTTCACAACCCGCCCAGCACCAAACAGCAGACAGACAGAGTTAGAGACTAGCTGGTGAAGAAAAGTGAAACATTTAACAGCCAAAGAGCCGAAACCAGGACTGAAAGAAGAGGCAATACTGGTGAACACTAACACAACTTCAATGTGATGCTTATGTTGTCTCTGTGTGTCTACTGGATGTTTAAGAAGCAACTGTCTGTGTGCTGTCAGCTTGTTCTTCTGCCCTCTAGTGTCCAAAAACCAATAAATGTATGTTATAAATATATAATACTTTGTACTTCACTACATTTATTTAACAGCTTTAGTTACTTTTCAGATGACAATTTGACACAATGGATGATATAACAAGCTTTCAAATTACGAATACATCAAGCTGCTAATACTTATGTACTTTTACTGTAGTAGGATTTTTCATGCAGGACTTTTACAAGTAAAGGAATATTTTTAGATTACTGTATTGGTACTTTTACCTAAGTAAAGGGTCTGAATGCTTCTTCCACCTCTTCAATACTGTATATAGGCTGTAAAACAGAACAATAAATCACTATACTGTATATTTTATGATATTCTTTTGTAGAAATCTGACTTATTTTGCTTTTAAATCAACTTTAATGCAATTTGATGACCTCACGTGTGCTTGTTAATTAACCATTAGCATGAATGTTTTGATGGAGCGATTTAAAGGTCATGGCTGCGTGTTTAAAAGACACTTTAATGGAACATCCATCATGTCACTGAGGAACCACTGCGCTTTTCTTTGAGTTCAGGCTCAACAGGTTAAAGAAGACATACTTGTTATTGGGAATTTTGCCGCAGGCTCTTTTTAAACCTGTAAATATGGGACACTGGGTGTAAAGTTAGGTGTTGCTGACTCAACCATACAATTAAAATTCTTTACTGTAAATGTGCTGCGGACACAATAACAAAACACATTAATAATAACAAGACCCTTTAAAGTCTTTCAATCATCTTTACTGACTTGTGCATTTTGGAAAAAGTTCCTTCATTAGGCCACATTGTGATTGTGTTTATTATAGACATGATTAACAACAAGTGCAACTCACTTACTTAATTTTATTATTGCCATTAATCACTCACTTGGAAGTTTAATCCTTCCACTGATATTTATGGCAGATTGAGATTATGCGCACTCAGCGAAGTACACAGAGAACTGCTTATCCCGACACTCCTCCTGGAAGATGATCCTGATCCTGGAAACAAACAGAAGAGATTAACATTATCAGAAGCTTTCATTTAACTGTTAAGTTAAAAGACCAGTGTGCAGGATTTAGTGGCATCTAGAGGTGAGGTTGCAGATTGCAGCCCCTTGACCTCAACCCTCCGTCCCTTCCAAGTGTGTAGGAGAACTGACGGAGGCCGCAAAACTCACAAAACACATGAAAGGCCCTCTCTAGAGCCAGTGTTTGGTTTGTCCGTTCTGGGCTACTGTAGAAACATGGAAGGCCCTATGTAGATGTAAAGGGCTCATTCTAAGGTAACGTAAACACCATAGTTCTTGTCATGGGATTATACACCAATGAAAACATACTTATGAATGTTATATTCCATTTCTGCCAAGTCCGTTCTGTTAGATGCCACTAAGTTCTACAAACTGCACCTTTAACTGATTATATTGATTTTAGAATTAATTTACAATTAATTCATTATGTATTGGATTTTAAAGGCAGTGGCCGACATGCAACTTGAAGACTACATTTTCAAAAACAGGTGAAGACAAAACTCACATTCTTCTGAACTCTTCCCAGTGGGCCGCCGAGAAACCATTCTCACTGTGGAAACAAACCCCTCAGTTAAAAATAATAACAGAATCTGTGTGTTTGCAAACACACTGTTAATAGTTTTCCAAGCTGTATGGAATCATTGCATGGTACAGTTGTCTGTTCTGTATCTGTTCAAAGATCTTGGTGCAAACGCTTGAGTCAAGTTCTCAAACTGTGTAGACTAAGAGAATGTTGTCTCTGGTCAGTAATATTACATCAGACCCTTCCAGTGGTGGAAAGTAATCAGGTACAGTTACTCGAGTACTGTACTTAAGTACAGTTTTGAGGTACTTGTACTTTACATGAGTATTTCCATGTGATGCTACTTTATACTTCCACTTCACTACATTTCAGAGGTAAATATTGTACTTTCTACTCCACTACATTTATTTGACAGCTTTAGTTACTTTTCAGATGAAGATTTGACACAATGGATAATATAACAAGCTTTTAAAATACAACACATTGTTAAAGATGAAACCAGTGGTTTCCAACCTTTTTGTCTTTTGACGTCTTACAAAAAGCAGTGTGTAGTCGGGGTCACATTTCACATGTCTATGAGTTGTTAACAGCTCCACCAAATAGTGATTTTTCCCTCTAAACTTCTCACATGCTTTCATTTCAATAAATGTTCAAATGATCCAATATTTCAGCAAAAATCAAAGATTAGAGAAAAAGTCCAAAAACTGAAAACAGATTTGTGTATCCGAACTTTGTTTTTTCTTCTTTCCTCTCCCATTAATCATCTCACCACCCCTCAGATTTATCTGCTGACCCTTTGGAGGGGCCCAACCCCTAGGTTGGGAACCACTGTGTTGGGAACTAGCTAACTGTATATAAAGTAGTGTAAACTAGCTCCACCTCCAGCAGCTACAACAGTAACATGCTGCTCTAACACTGATGCTTCACTATTAATAATCTAATGATGTCATATATAATAATATATCAGTCAGAGGGACCAAACCACTACTTTTACTGCAATACTTAAACTACATCAAGCTCATAATACTTATGTACTTTTACTGCAATACTTTAACTACATCGAGCTCATAATACTTATGTACTTTTACTGCAATACTTTAACTACATCGAGTTCATAATACTTATGTACTTTTACTGCAATACTTTAACTACATCAAGCTCATAATACTTATGTATTTTTACTGTAGTAGGATTTTTTCATGCAGCTACTTGTATTGGAGTATTTTTACTGTATTGGTACCCTTACTTCAACGAAGGATCTGAATACTTGCACTGTGCATCTTTTGCATTCAAAAGAACTTACACAAGATCAGTGAGGATCCTCAACAGGCAGGTAATGTCATCACTTATGTTGTCATCAGCCAAATCTGCATAGAAAACAAGAAAACAGTTTCCTGGGTTAACTTGACCTCAGTTTATGGCCTTAGGAAACCTCATCATAGGGGGGTGCAAATTTGGGCAAAGATGCATCCACACAAGTTAAAAGTGAGTACTACATGAATATAAGGAGAGAAAAAGATCAGGAGAGTGAACTGTAGTTTCTGTTGAGTTTCTGGGCTGAAATATAAACACACAGCAGACACACGTGATTATATGTTGCTAGTTACAGCTAACTTCTGTAGAATCAGTGCATTGAAGCAGAAACACTACAGCTGTCAAATTTGCACCAATAATTCCAGGCGAAAATTTTCTTTGCGTTCAGTCTGGACATGAATGCCATTAAAGATATTAAAGTTTTACACACAGCTCCTTTAAAAGCAGCAGTTGATCTGAATTTTAAATGAGTACAACTGAAATCAAAGCTCACTGTTGCAGTCGATGTTACAGGTGTTGGGTGATGGAGTGACGCCGTCACTGCAGACCAGGTGATTGCTGAGCTGGAAAAGGCCATACAGTGTCCAGACCTCCTCGTCCAGGGGTGCAGGCCTGGCGGGCGGTGTAGGGGGGTTTTGTGATGGAGGCTCCGCGGCGTGCCGTCGCTGCCGGGTGTGCGGCTGCATTGTGCTAAAATGGCTCCCATGGTGAGCCAGGCCGAACATGCCGGCGTAGTGAGCCTCCCTCTTCCCTCTCTTTGGATGGTTTTCCATCCTGGGCCTCAGCTGATGTATTGTGCTGGTGTTGAATCCAGAACCTTCCTCCACATGACAGACAACTGAAGGCAGCAGAGAGAGGAGAGAAACAATCTGACAAATCATCTCCACATGACACATTTTTTAATCCATACGTTTATTATCCTAGAGGCGAGGCTGGAGATGTTGGTTTCTCTCCACAGCAACTGGTCAGACTGAATTTATTGTGAATATTCATGGTCACCAGAGGATGATTCCTATTATTTGGGTGTCTTAGCACCACCATTAGGCCAAAATTTCAATTTATACACAAGAAATATAAAAATCTGACGGACAGATTCTCAGAAAGTTTTACCAGGTACATTCATAATCCCCAGATGATGAACCTTTTGCATTTTGGACACTATGTGAGGTTCAGTCTATTGCCACCTTCGTGAAAAACTTAAACCTGAGTTTCAAAATTCTCTTGTTGTTGTTGTCACAGAGTTTATTCAAAAGAAACTCAGCACTGTGAAGTTTGAGTATCAGGCTGCGGCTGTAATGTAGCTCTGGTGGTCGCTTCCTTCTCCTCCATACTGTTGTCTGACAGCACAATATTTGGCCCGAAAGATTACAGCTATATTTCCTTTGACAGTCCTTGAAGGCACCACACAAAAAAGAGGAAAAGTAGTTTATAGTCCAAGACATTTCTCCAGAGTCCAGGATTTTTACAGCTGGATGAAGAGGGATATTTTATTACAGAGAAGACAGAAGAAAGTCTAATGTCATTCATATATAGGTACTACCCACATTAGAGCCATAGGAATCAACTTTACAGGACAGACAGCGGTCATGTATTTGTTTGCCCATGTGAAATAGGTGGATCCAAAAGCTGGCAGGTCGTCCTAACTAGCTTACCCTTATGAGCAAGGCTAGTTAGGGCGAGCTAACCGCTAACTAACTCAGTCACAATAGTTCCCAGATCACTGTTCTCTCTAATTTTTCTATACTGTCCTGTTTACTACTTACTACGGCTTACTGGATACCAGATTCAAAGATGGCGCCTAGTCAATCAAATGAAAATTGAGCGTCCTCCATTTTGGACTCATGAGCTCTCTGTCCCCTCAAAGGCCAGCGCTGTCAAGACCAAGCCCCCAGGAAGTGCTGTGAATCCAATTTGACATAGTAGCCAAACAATGTAATTACAACTTCCAAGTCCGTCACATGATGCATTTTTCCTGCACACAATCATTGGTAAAGGAGTTGATGTAAAATGGTGAATACATGTTTTTGAGCCTCACAAACCCCACAAAATGATTCATTTTACTATCAGAATTTGATCCATTCAGTCCAATAACATGTGGAAAATCTAGAAGAGCTGCACAATTAAATAATTTTGTCCCCATTGAAGTGAATGGAGAAGCAACCAGCAGTCAGCCGGCTCAGCCAGCGGAGGTCTCTAGTGATTTACTTCCCTCCCGTCATTGAATCCACTGATCACACTGATTCCATTCCATGGAATTAATTGATCCGCCACAAAAATCATTTTGGTTTTAGATCCTGGTGTGTCCAAGATTTAAAGCTGGAAATATTCTATGTTTTATTATTTTATTTAATATCAACAAATCCAATGAAAAGACCGAAACCAACAACGAACAAACAATGAAGTGCTCTACTAACAAGTATTATGTATGTATCCAAAGCCTGATAGATCTTATTCCTCTGTGCCTTTGATGTCCGTTGTTGTCCAAAAATGCCGTCCTGCTGCCAGAAATATTCACTAGAGCACCGAATGTGGATTCATCCGCCACTGAAAATAGTCCCCAACAAATGCACTATTTCCTTTTGTTTGAGTGACACTTACTTAACACTATAGTGCCTGGCCATTTTAGGAAATTACTGAGCTTTTTTTAAAAAAAAAAAAAAAAAAACTGTATATGTGTGATTTTTAAAGATTTTCATCTTCAGCAGAAATCACTAATAAGGCAGCAACGCTAGAAAGTATTAAGAGATGAATTTTTCTGACAGTTGGTAAAACACCAGCCTCATCAGTTCTTAGATATATTTTGTAATTTTTTTAAAGGTTTCCTCACAGAAAAAAAGCATTCAGCTCCTCCTGTCTGTTATTTCCTTCTATTGGAACACTTTGGGGGTTTTTTCTGATTTGGGTTTCTGGGTAAATGATTCATGCAACTAATCTCTTGCATCCACACATGCATGTTGGCATATAATCACATTTTGGCTGTAGCTCCTACTTGAATTCATCAGAATCGTTCTATGTCATCAAGTTTTGGTATTTCTAATGTAAAAGTAACAACCAGTACTTACTCTTGGCCACCAAGTTCTCTGCAGTCAGTCCTTTCTGCTTTGCCTTATCAGACAGGGTGGACATGGCCTTCATCACTTCATCTCTCAGCTCACATTTTGACACAATCCTCCCCTCGGTCAGACTGGAGTCCAGCACTACCAAGAGAAACACCACGAGTACCTTCATCTTGACTCCAACTATTGTTTCTGGCTGTGAGAACATACGTGACATGATATATATAGTGTCTGCAGAGCCACTGGTAGCGAATCAGAGAGAACCTGCATCTTTTGTTCCCTTCAAATAAAGGCCGCTCCCTTGGTACCTAGAAATGGGTCCCTTGAAGTACACAATCTCACACTTAGTGTTGGGTTTCTGAGCTCTAAGGAGGTCAAGGGGGGAAAATGATACGTCTACCTGAAAACATCTTTTCTCATTTATAGGTCACGCCTTCGTCCTGTTGAAAAGAGCTGGCCATGAGACTAAAAACCAGATATGGTGAAACAGTTTTATCTTCTCGCATCATCATAAGACATTTAAAATTTCAGAGGATCGAGTGTCAGCACCGGCAGTGTGACAGCAGTGAATACAGAGAGCGTGTAAAATATGATGCCATTAGTTTCCTGAGCACAGCTATTATGTTAAACCTAACAAAGGAAAGAACAATACCAAGAGCAGAAAAACAGCAACATGAAAGGTGAGCAGAGGACGTGTCATTTCAGTTTCAGGGAAAAAGGTTTCCATGAAGAGTCTGCAAAATCTGAAAATAGGATTACTAAGCTTTTAATACTAAAACTGAAGTCATCAAGAGCTCCAGGCTGATAAATCAAACACTGGAATAATGTAAAAGACAGACTTTATTGCAGAGAAAGTGACAAAAAAGTGATGTTGGAGACAAGAAAGACAAGAAACTCAATACAGCTGGGAGTTAATGTATGTCAATGCACAGTACTGGGAGGTAAATAAGTACTATTTCAGTTTGATGAGATGGTTTATTTTTCTGTAACCATATTTCCTACAAAATATATTTATATAAAATAAACACAGAGGTGCTTATCAGTGTGTAAACCTACATTCATAAATTTAGACTCTGACTCTTGGCCAGCATTTTAAATATTTGATTCGTCTGAATATCGTTAAACTTTTTGATCCTTTGTGCCTCAAGCTGAGGTGGAAATGATTCCTCACACTTATTTCATCCTGTCAAGACTTGTATAACCACATCTCCTGTCTTAGCAAAACATCCCTGAATAGTTTAAAACTGATCCAGACGGCTGCTGTAAAGTGTCTGATCAGGTCCTCTAAAGCTCTTATGTTACTCTGATCTTAAAGCAGATATAATCAATATTTTTTCATAATACCAATATAGTCACTGTCAGTGTGTAATGTGTTGGTCGTGGCTCGTAGTGATGAACCTACAGAGAATTATCAGTGACTCAACAGCTCCTCTCAGCTTTGTGGAGCTTTATAATGAGTTTCAGCTCGTTGTTTATCTGTCTGGCTGCAACTTTACTGTTTTGCTTCACTCTCAGCGCTCTCATAGCGTCGTTTTCGACCGCAGCAGGCAGCTGTTTTCAGAGAAAAGAATCTAAATAAACACTTGCTTG